>NC_137131.1:625000-662500 GCF_949319135.1 Squalius cephalus | reverse complement strand
TCATTATAAAACACCTTTACCTTTTATTGCAGTTGGCAGGTGTGTGACCCACACCATTAAAAAAGATTTTAAGCAAACAGAAACATTATTTTGAGTGTGTGTTTGTGTCTTAATAATATGCATCAAATGGTTATAGGGTCATTGCTTTAATAAACAAAATGTTTTTGATTGGCACAGAAGGTCTCCAGACAGCATTTGTGTTATTTCTTCTCAGATCAATAGCGGTGATGTTGAATCATGTGTTGTTAATGAAACACAGGTCTATTCAAGCGCTCGAGGGTTTCCCGAGTCTGTCTGCCGCTTCTGTGAATTGCCCATCAACACAGCACTTCTCTTTACTCCTGCTTCGTCCAATTAAAATCAAAGAAAGCGCGACGGATGACGTCACAGTGCTTTTGAACGAACGAGCTATGAATATTCATGAGGCTCTCAGCGAATAAATGCAAAAAACACGGCGGTCGCTGCTCATATTTTTCATATTCGTTGAGATTTTATTAATGTGAACACTTTACAGTTGTGACACGTCAGTTACGAAAAAACTAATTTGCATCTCATTTGAATGATCGCACTGTTATTAAAAGCAGGTGGTCTTCATCTCAACGAGTGCTGGCGTTTGTGTGGTAATGACTGTAATTATTGCTGTTTCAATGGCACTTTCACTCACGGACAGTTTGTGTTTTGTTCCAGAGGGAAAAAAAATAAGAACATGAAGGAAATAAATGAGTGGCGATGTTTGATGAAGTCAACAGCGAGAGTTCGACCAGAACGGGTGTAGCTTTGATCTGTAAACGTGTGTTCGTTTGTTTAACAGGACACAAAACTGTCCCATGTGGAAATCTGAGCTGTTATCGTCATTTATTCATGAACCGAGAGACTAACATGTTCAGTGCACACACACACACACACACACAGCCAGTGCACGCTCCATATTCAGTCTCACTTTAATGGTATTTTATGATTAAAATTTATATTCCAGTTCATTTTTATGCACAAAGTCTTATCTGAATCCACTTCAATAGTATCTAGACTGAAATTGCACACACACACACACACACACACACACAGTCTATGTCTCAGTCTATAGAGGCTGTAAGAAGCATATAATGGAAACAGATTGCTGTGTTGATTGTGTAGGCCTCAGGCTCTCGATCCCGGAGGAGCACGGCCAGTTTACAGTGTGTTCAAAGGAGAGGGCTAAAAGGCAATTACAATGTTAATGTGTCCTGGCGGGGGGGAACAGCGGCCGAACGAACGGCCGAACGAGGAGAGAGAAATCCACACGCTGATGGAGTGAGTCTGGACTGCAGAAACACTGTTGTAGAGAGTAAAACAGCAGCGATCAACAACGAGAGACACGCGTGTGAATATATGCAGGTCACTTCAGAAAGCAGAGGCGTTGCTCTTTTATCTGACATGCAGAGAGAGCGACTGATTGAAGAGCTGTGTGTGTGTGTGTGTGTGTGCGTGTGTGTGTGTGTGTGTGTGTGTGTGTGTGTGTGTGTGTGAGCAGCATTCATTCTCTGCACTAGCAGGGTTAATATAACCCACATCTCTCCCGGGATCTCATAATAGGCCATTAAACAGACGCATTAGGATAAATGAAAAGGCTTTTAAGTGGTTACCACAAGACCACCTGGATTTCACTCTCGTGTGTGTGTGTTTATGGATAAAAGGGATGGATTTATTTGAGTTATGGGATGTGATTTTTCTATTTTGGTTCTTTGACTCTCAACTCATCTTTGCTTCAGAGAATTTTAATATATATATATATATATAAAAGAAACCAGTTTGTTTATGTTTTATATACAGATATATATGCCTATATATCATGAATGAAATGTTTCCTAATATTCAAAAATAGTAAATGTTTGTCATTAAAGGTTTTGTTAGTCTGTACTACACTAAATAAATAAAAAATTGAAAAAAATTGTACATAAATTGCAAGTAAATTCCACAAATATTTTCAAAGAAATTGCAGGTAAACATGAAATTTTGAATTAAAAACACTGAAACTCTTGTATAACCTACTCCATTAATCTAATGTTTTATTCATAACTAATCACAGTGCAGTTATACGTATCATTATGAAAAGGTAAAAGAAGTTTAGGCTTAAAAATGAAGGTTCTTCACGACATCGACAGAATCTCTCCATTGTTCTGTATAGTGGAAAAGGTTGTTTGGATCATTAAAATGTTCTTTACACTAGAGATAAACAAATGGTTCTTCTATGGCATCACTGTATACGGAACGTGTAAAATATGTCTCCATTTCGGTGCTTGAAATATAACATTTTGCTCTAAATAAAAGATTAATTTGCGAATCTAATATTACCCATACATGTGAGGACGGCATGTGATGAAAGTGTTGGGATCTGTATGATCTACTAGTGACTCCACTTCTAAAAGCAGCACACATTTGTTCTGATAGAGGCTAATCAGCACAATAATGTGCTTGGGATTGTGATGCTAATAGTACTGGATTCAGAGCGCGGCCGACGCGAGCGGATGGCTAATTTCGATGCGCCCCCGGAGAGCCACGTGTCTCTTCAGTTTGGCTCTCTAATTGAAGTGTGTTATGTGTTATTTTCCGCCTCGCTGAGCCGCAGAAGAGGCTGCCAGTGCTGAGGAACACCGGGAACAAACATGGGAACAGCTCATCCCGAAATGCAGCTCGACTGTTAGTGCACCAATACTAAACAACACTGTATTTGTATTTATTTAAGATATTCATTACTTCAGTGAGATCATTGTTTCTGCCTTAAATTATTGTTTAAATTAATAAATTTTTAGCTAACTGTGATTTTTGCATATGTGCATTTCTGAAATACATAACTTAGACAGTTTCCTCTGATAACAGATCACTGTAAATTGTAATATGCATTTTCTGTAAAGATGTGTATTGTGAAAAGCGCTATACAAATAAATGTGAATAATGCATTTTTTAGTGTATAATGCAGAATGCATGTGCTTGTGCTTGTTTTGGATGCAAGTACAGGTTAGACGACGTACATTTCATAAACGCAGAGTTGCCATTCGAGGTTTGGGAGAGTCATCATTATTGTGCATTTCTTCAGAGTTCACGAGTGTCCCTTCTGCGTTAGAGTTCTCAGTGCGAAGATAATTAATGATCTCTATAGCAAAGGAAGAAAAGGGAAGCGCTCCGCTACACTCGCTCGACTCACTGAAGTGTGTAATGAGAAAAAGGACAGAGCCGAATGAAACCGGGAGGGAGGGATGAAGATCGTTCGGTCCGACGAAACCCTTTTGTTTCAGGATCCGCCGTGACACACACAATCATGACACTGCTTTCTGCAACAATAGTGTGTGAGATCACCTTGTGGAGCGAGATAGCATTGAAGACCGCAGTGACTGATCCTGGATCAGTGTCCCGAGGGAGAGATTGAGGGTTTTGTGTGGAGAGACTCTCGGGAGAAGCGCCATGACCTCTTATTGCCCTCTATGATTCTTCTGAAGGGTAATAAACTGAACGAGAGGACGTGAGATTTAAGCGCGTGCCATCGCACTGAAAACACACCTCAGTCTCACGTTTGGTCTTTGCATTTTGCCGGCGAGAAACACACATTCAAGGCGAACAAAGAACGGGAATGATGTCGATAGAGTGAGTGTGGAGGTGAGGAAAATCAATCCGAAGCGTTTTCACACTGGAGAAGTGTGTGATTTACAGGACTTTCCCCAAACAGATCCTAAAAACACCAGGAAAACATGAGTAATCAGATTACTAAATCAGCCTTATTCCTTCATAATGCTCAGAAAGCCCAAAAAAGCATAAATTATATTATATTTTCATATTATACAATAGGCCTACAACATATTTTTATAAAATTATATTCCTATAGTATATATTATAGCCTACAATGACATATTTTTATATATAAGTATATTCATAAATTATAGCCAACAATAGGCCTGTAACATATTTTATATAAGTATATTCCTATAGTACAATCTAAAAAATGCGGGGTTGTTTTAACCCAACCTTGGGTCAAATATGGACAAACCCAAACACTGGGTTAAAAATCTAATTTAAAATTAACCCAACGGCTGTATTTGACCCAAAGTTGGGTTAAAACAACCCAGCATTTTTTAGAGTGATATATTACAGTCAACAATAGGCCTATAACATATTTTATATAATTATATTCCTAATACGCCTATAACATATTTGTATATTTCTTCAGTATATTCTAGCCTACAATAGGCCTAGAACACATTTTATATAATTATATCCCTATATTTTATAGCCAACAATGGGCCTATAACAGAGGCTATTTTATATAATGGTATTCCTCTATTTTTCCTGCTGTGATTCCCTGTCAGTGGGTTTGATGTGAAAGCGCTGTTCTGGTGGAGATTGCATTGTTCGCGCTCGAGCTCTGCGCGCGCCTGATAACGCGCTGCGATTAACCCGTTCCGCTCCCACCGGGAACCGGGAACACGAGACCGGGATAAAGAAGCCCTCCGGGGAAGACCAGCACAGATCAGATATGACCAACACAACAGGGCGACACGAACATGTCTACATCTGTAGTGTGTAGCGCGACACAACTATAACGCGTTTAGAGATTCAGCGCAAACCTTCAATCACACTCACGGAATCACGTTATATTATATCTATAACGTAATATTAATGAAACTTTCTAAAACGATTTAGATTCAGTGAAACTGTCCGTTTTCAAAAGTGTTTCTTTATTTCCAGCAAACGTCCGTATAATTATACAATTACACACATCATTAGTTTTGATGGTTTTAATCACGATCACCCGTTAGGATTAACAATATTTAATTTTGTTCCGTGTTTTATTTTAACGCAAACACTACTTATTAGGAGAATATCGAAAATATATATATTTTGGATTAATTGTTAAGATTTGAGCTTCTAATATATTTGTAATCAGACCAACGTTTATTTAAATAGAAAAGTCTATCCGTTACGGTTTATTTGTTTAACGCGCGAGTTTCGTTATTGTCTATAGATCAAATGTGAATTCAGTTCTATCGAGAATAAGGAAATGTTAATATCGTGTATAATTTAAACAACTGAAGATTTTATGTTTCACAATATTTTTAGTGAATAATTCGATCCAAACGAACACGGCTGTATTGTGCTCACAGGCCTAAACGGGTCCCAGGCTGGAATCCACAGAAATGCGCTTTCATAAAGTACACCTGCATATTATGACGGAAAGTCCATCAGAGAGAAAGAAAAAACATTTTTTTCTGTTGCCTAACACCTTTTCAAAAGCATCTTCATTCGCTTTAAAAAGTGTCCAGAGAAGATGATGCAGATTAACTAAATAACTGAAACGGCGCAATAATCCATGAGAAATATCCATGCTACTTTTTTAACAAATAAAAACAAAAACACTTGAGATAACTCAGTGTTTAGTCAACTACAAGTCTAACTCAGTCAAATCTGCGATGCATTTCTTGTTCATTCCCTTTTCGAGTGAAAGAAGGTTTAAAATCCGTTCAAAAGAGTATTCCAGCACCGAGGTCTCCTCTTGCTGAAAATGAGTTAAAACTGAGTTCTGACCTTCATCTGAAGCAATAAAAACACTGGAGAGTTCGAGCTGCGACGGGAAAAGCAACAAGAATATTTCAGGAATACTTTTAGTGTCCATTTCAGACCTAGTCCGGTGTGTGGAGACGGTTTTTATATGCGTAAAGTTATGCAACACTATGAGACCCCGATGCCATTGGGTGTTGCTTGTGACCAAGTATATTGGGCATAATGAGAGTGGAGAGGAGGATGGGGGTTCTAGAAGCACCTCCCCTAGAAATGCAGCAAATCTTCACCCTGGATTTTTTTTTTTCCCCGTGCTGATGCGCGCATTGGGAGCCGGAGAGCATTGGCAGTCTGACGGTGACACGTGCCTCTCTCTCAACACCCCCGAGCTCCCGTGTACCGCATTGGCATCAGTGACGGCCACTGAAACACAGGACTCGAAGATACAGAGAACGGAAAACCCCGCGCGCAAAACCACGAACATTCTCCTTTTTACGCACTGGAAATTACGCACTCGCGTTTGGGAAGCGCGCGTAAGAGTTCGGCCAGAAAAAAAGAAAGAGAGAGAGAGAGAGAGAGAGAGGAGAAGGTGTGCAGGATGCATCATTTACGTCTGAAAGTGACATGAAACACGGAATTAGCAAAAACACCAGGCGTGATTTCAGTCAGAACTGGAGATAACGAATACGCGTCACTCCGAGAGTCCGTTCTCTTCTCGCTCCGTGGATGCGCAGACAAAGAACTCCGGTCGCACACTTAACTCGATATATCTAGAGTAAAGAGAAGAAAAAAAGAGTATTTTAACATCAGTCTCATTTAAGAGAGCAATCATGGCCACGTTAATTAGAAGCAAGATCTCTAATAAGCTCTCCAACGCGGCCACCACGGTCACCAATAAGTCTCAGGCGAAGGTGAGTGGGATGTTCGCCAAATTGGGTTTCCAGGCCGCCACCGATGAAGAGGGCTTGGGTTTCGCGGCATGCGATGATCTGGACTATGATCACAGGCAGGGGCTTCAAATGGACATCCTTAAAAACGATGAGATTGGCGGTGGGGAGATCGCGGGCGAGGGAACGCTTGACGGGGACAGTCATTACCAGAGGGACGGAACGGGTCCAACGCCCTCGGCGTCCAAAGACGGAGGACTCTGCTCGGAACTAGCCGGCCTGGACAAGCCCAAAATCACTGCTTGGGAAGCGGGATGGAACGTGACCAACGCGATCCAGGTAAGGACGCACTACGATGCATCTCAAAATTGGCATTTCAAAGTTTTCCTATCAATCAAAATGGAAATTTTAAGGTTGCAAAATATTTATGCAAAAATGATTATTCGCCTCTGAGGCAATGACGTAGGTTTTTCTTGAGCTGATGTCGTGACATTGGTATCTAGCTTTATTAAACAGCATTCAGCTCGACTTGCATTTCTATACTGGGCTTTTGTGCGCGCAGATGGAGATTAGTGGGGTTTGCATGAGTTATTCGGTTTTTTTGTGTGTTTTTATTTTATGACGTGCGTAAAATGGAGAGCATGCATCTTAAAAATATATGCATATTCAAAATGATTTATTACACACGACGATGGTTCAAAAGAACTTAAAATGCGTTTGAAAACCGCAAAAAAATGTAAACCGCACACATTTAATCATGCGCAGTTATATCAAAACTGGCATACAAGTGACGTGACTCCCTGCCTATTTGATTCATCCTGATGACGACACAATGAGGTGAGCGTGACTTTGCTCACAGCAAATGGAAATGTCAGGACTGAATTCATCTGCATTCCCGATGCTCATTCCCAACACCTGCAGTGAACCGGGAAGCTGATGATGGCGCATTCCCTCAACCTGCAAAAACCTTGACTTTAACTCAAGGATACAATAAAGAACATCGCGCGCTGAAAACACTGAGGCCAGTTTCACGCAGCTCATTGGCTGTTGTACTGTGAATAGAATCGAATAGAATAGCGATGCACCAATAGAAAATTTTTGGCCGTTACCGATAATTCTTTATATTTGAAAGTGGATAACCGATATATCGCCGATAAAACATTTATATAATTTTTGAGAGCCTGATTACAAAAACAAAAGTCTCACCATTAAAAGCCATCACCCAAACACACAATTATAACATTCTCATTCATAATTTTATGTGCCTGTATGACAGACTTGCTTTGCACTTCACTCTATTTTCCTTTTTGAAGTGATTCCAATCATATTTCAAAAAAACATCATGTTGAACAGTGCGAATCTGAAGGAAATAATCCACTATATATCGAGTTTAATAAATCAGCCAAATTTTCTAATTAGGCCGATAACGATAACATTAAAACTGAGCATATATCGGCCGTATCAAAGTGTATTGTGATTATTGGAGCTAAACAGATAATGAAGTTTTGTTCATTCTTCAACTGAAAACAGCATCTAAATGATCCATTCTTGTGATTTACAATAAAGAACGCCGCGCACCAAAAACACTAAGGCCAATATGGGTATGATTTTACGCATCACGTGTTGTATAGAGTCGAATAGAATAGAGGCAGGGTGAATATTGCACTGTGGATGATGTGAATATAAAACCCTTGCTATGTTTATTTCCTCAGGGCATGTTTGTTCTTGGGTTACCCTACGCCATTCTCCACGGCGGATATCTCGGACTCTTCCTCATTATATTCGCCGCGGTCGTGTGTTGCTACACGGGGAAAATCCTCATCTCTTGCCTGTACGAAGAAAACGAAGACGGCCAGTTGGTACGAGTGAGAGACTCGTATGTGGATATTGCCAACGCTTGCTGCGCGCCACGCTTCCCCTCGCTAGGAGGCCACATCGTCAACGTAGCCCAAATCATCGAGCTCGTGATGACCTGCATTTTGTACGTGGTCGTGAGCGGAAACCTGATGTACAACAGCTTTCCCACGCTTCCCGTTTCCCAGAGATCCTGGGCGATAATCGCGACCGCCGCTCTTCTGCCTTGCGCTTTCCTCAAGAACCTCAAAGCCGTGTCGAAATTCAGCTTGCTCTGCACCATCGCGCACTTTATCATCAACGTGCTAGTCATCGCGTACTGTCTGTCAAGGGCGCGAGACTGGGCCTGGGACAAGGTCAAGTTTTACATCGACGTCAAGAAGTTCCCAATCTCGATCGGCATCATCGTGTTCAGCTACACCTCGCAGATCTTCCTTCCATCGCTTGAGGGGAACATGCAAAAGCCTAGCGAGTTTCATTGCATGATGAACTGGACTCATATCGCCGCCTGTATCCTGAAAGGCTTATTCGCACTAGTGGCTTATCTGACGTGGGCTGACGAGACTAAAGAAGTGATCACGGATAACCTCCCGTCGGGAATCAGAGCCGTCGTCAACCTCTTCTTAGTCTCGAAGGCGCTGCTATCGTATCCGTTGCCGTTCTTCGCCGCCGTCGAGGTCTTAGAAAAGTCTTTCTTCCAAGATGGAGGGCGTGCGTTTTTCCCAGACTGCTACGGAGGCGATGGGAAGCTCAAATCGTGGGGGCTTTCGCTACGCTGCGCGCTAGTCGTGTTCACTATGCTAATGGCTATTTACGTGCCACACTTCGCGCTCCTCATGGGTCTGACGGGCAGTTTGACGGGCGCGGGTTTGTGTTTTCTCCTCCCGAGTCTTTTCCACCTCAAGCTGTTGTGGAGAAAGCTCTTGTGGCATCAGGTGTTCTTCGACGTCGCCATATTTGTAATCGGGGGAATATGTAGTATTTCTGGGTTCATTCACTCCATTGAGGGTCTCGTCGAGGCGTACAAATACAACTTGGTGGATTAGTTTCGAAAAATGGTAGTTTGGTGAATAAGTGTTACAACGCATCCCACATATTGATAACCAAACCAATAATCCCCCCCCCCCCCCCCCCCAAAAAAAGGAAAAATAAACCCCATCTGACCCAGGTCCATTCATTCAAGTGTCTGCAAATCTGACCTTGACATACAATAAGCCCCTCATGCGGTCAAATCGATTAATCGCGATTAATTGCATCTAACATAAATTAGTGCTGGGTAACGATTAATCGCATCCAAAATAAATGTTTACATAATATATGTGTGTTTACTGTGTATAATTATTTTGTATATATAAATGCACACACATGCATGTATATATTTAAGAAATATGTGCATGTATATATATTTATATATAATTTATATTATATATAAATATTTTATATATAAATAACATTTTTCTTAAATATATACATGCATATCTGTGTATTGATATATACAAAATAATTATACACACACATATTATGTAAACACAAACTTTTATTTTGGATGGGATTAATCGCGATTAAACGTTGCCTGGCACTAATATAAATAAACACACACACACACATATATATATATAGTATAAACAAACTTTTATGCTAGATGCCATTAATTGATTTGTAAGCACTGGGGGAAAGAAAAAACACACATTTAACCCAGGTTCATTCACTCAAGTGTCTGCAAATCTGACCTTGACATTCAATAAATCAATCAGTTCAATGCCTTGGACAACAACGCGCGTTACAAATAGACACCAGAGCAAAACATTTATTTTTGTTGTTGAGTGCGTTAATGGTTTACATAAGCATTTATTTCAGATCGGATTTGGCCCGACTCCACACAGGAATCCAAATCGAAATCATTTTACATAAGCATAAAAACACGCGTGGATCTGAGAGTGCAAGAAAGCGATGATCTGCAATACACGGTGAAGAAAACTCAAACAGATTAATCACAGGGGACCAACGGCATGGCAATAAAACACAATAGAGTATGTAGAGTCACCTTAATGTGTAAAACAAATTTATGGATTTCCCGAAATTCGATCTGAGGACAAGTCTTATTTTTCCTGTTACAGTTTGCATTTACTTAACCAAAATAGAGAGGGAGAAGATAATGGACGGTGAATAGAAGTACATAAACTATGCATTTTGAACGTATATGATGTCCATGCAGTATTACAGATATTCTGTTCAGTCAGAAGAAAAAGAGGCTTTTATTGACACGTGAGAATTTCGTTTGAATTGCTCTCTAGTGTAGCCACCAGAAAACACACGAAGAGACTCGTATTTTTACAAGACATTGAAATAACGAAAAAATGAAGATGAAGACAAAGAAGAGGAAGAACGAAAAATAGTCGGACATTTCAGAAGAAATCATGGGAAATATAAAACAAGCCACACACTCAAATCACTAAATTTGAATTCTTGAGCATTGCGTTGTTTATCAGATAGCAAATGTCGTAATTAAAACAATTAATAATTGTTCCCCTCAGTGAGATTTATTTATAGCGTCGTTGGATCGAAATCAAGTCGAAATAAAGGGACTTACATAAGACTATTTTTTGTTTTGTTCATTTTGTGCAATCCAATGGGTGCTGTGGAAATGTTATAAAACCGTATGTGTTGTGTTTTTGTGGTTTAAAAGATGGAATGTATATCACAAAATCGTTATCATATATCGTGAAAATGAATATATTGGAGAATAAAGGTACGCGTGAAATTATATTGTATAATTGTTTTTTGGTTTTGTGTGATATGGAAAAAAAAAATGAAACACGTGCATATTTTCCCTTCAAAAAAGAATAAATCTACAAAACAATAAATAAGTTGAGTCCAGTTCTCAGAGATTTATTCCAAACGCGCACATTTACACGATATACAGGCCTACACATTTTATTAAATAATATGGATATAGCTTCACATGTTGTTGTTGTTGAATGGGTTATGCATTTGCAAGTATTCTATTTTTAGATTAGGCTATAACTGAATTTGCCTAAATATAATAAAAAGCATTTTTGATGCATTAGGATATGTAGTAGTAGCCTAAGCTGAGTATCAGAATTACGGTTAGAAAAAGAGGCAGCTTTAATTTAGCATTAGCCTATGAAAAAATAAATAAATAAAAAATTACACTCCAGCGAATAAATCAATTAGCCTATATTTTGTCCTAAAGAGATTTATTCGATTTATTTAAGTCTTCACATAGGCAGTGTATGTTTTAGAAAAATTAAATGCAAACGATAAATGCAACTTGTTATTCGCATTTGAGACGGCGCAACAGCCAATGGAAGAATGAAGTGAACTCACACAGAAAATGCACGACAGATTTTTGCTTGCGGCTCGGATTCATCAGGTAAACCTGTGAGCACACACACATCTGGACTGTTTCTCAGTGACTGAAGCTAAATTTATAATCATTTAAATAAATAAAAATACATAGACGTGTGCATTCACATGTTTGCGTGTGCGCGCGTCTGAACAAAGCAAGACTGAAAAGAAAACAAACATTGAAAAGGGATCGACGGAGAAAAACAGCTATAGAAAAATTGTGAGATGAAGACATTCCAACAGGGAAGATTGTAGGCTATTCCAAATATTCAGGTTTGGGTTTTATATCTCCACAAAATAATTCTGCATTACACCGTCATATTGTAAGGAGAAGGTCAAAAGAGAATTGCTAAACCATAATGTTTCTATAAAGGCAATGAACGCTTGTAGAGAATTTTGACAAACATCTGTCGTGTTGGATTGTGGGAATTGGAGTTCAACCAGAGAAGCCATTTTCTCATTACCGAACACGATGTCTGAAAAACTGTGAGTAAGCGCCACCTGGTGTTCACACAGTCTTCCTTACACAGGCTTGCAAAGCACATCACAAGAACAGGCCTAACCTATTTCTTTTAACTCATGGCCAGACTAATACAAAGCGAGACAGAGTTTTAAACACCTAAACATGGAGTTGAATTCAGGTTTACCACCGAAATGGACAAGAGCGGTAAAATGAGCGTTTAACCGCTTAACCGTGTTAACAGAAAGTAACAACATTTGCCACATTAAAATAATATTTTGTTGAAGACTGTTTGGAATTGACTAAACAAACGGAAAGGAAATAATCCTGTCTTAATTTACTCACCCTTATTTTCGTTCCAAACCCGTACGATTGACCGAATGTCCTGAATGAGGTTTTCCAGACCGTTAAAGTGTTTAGGCTTTAAAACTTAGAATAACCACACTTAAAGTAATCAATGGTAGAAATTCGAGTAGTTATTCGCTGAAAGAAAGAAAAAAAACCGTAAATAAAACCGTGCTCAAATGTCGCGCCTTCATGTTGAAAACGTACCAACTTTAACCGTCACGCAGAGGCGCGAAGTTTGAATATGCGAAGGCGCCAAATGAGACAGGAACAAAATCAGCACGCGCTCCTTTCTCATTCCTTCTGTTCTCACATAGCAGTTTTGGATTAAACTGGATCATATGTCAGCATTTACCCTAGATATAGACCTGGCTGTTTGAGATTTAGGCCTAACCAATAACAGCAGTATCTGAGAACAATAAACCACATTATCAGATTCAGATTAAATATAAACAGACCTTTACAAGGTAAGCCATTCAACAAATGTTTTACCTTAAAACCAATTTATTCTCAAACACAAAAATACATTAAAAGTTATATAATGAAATCCTTGCACGTTATTTATAAAAAAAAAAAAAAAAAAAAAAAAATTATAATTTCAAGTAATGGGTAAAATTGTACAATGTGTCTTAATTACATATTTACAAATACATGTAAATTGTAGCATGTGAACAATACAACACAAAAAAAGCAACACAAATATAGTTTGACAGAGCGAGTCACATCAAGAGTAATTTAGTGGCACATCAAGTCTGTTTGGTTAGAAAAATTCACATCTGAAGAGTGAGTTTTCCAAACCGCAACACCAGCGAGTCTTCAGTCGTCGGTGGCCGTGCGAGTGGTCGGCGCTTTGGTGGAGTTCTCCACGACCCACGGGTGAGCCATTACTCCCTGGATGGGAAGTCGGTGCATTGGGTTGTGCTTCAGAAGTCTGTTGATCAGGTCTCGGCTGCCCTCACTCACATGAGCTGGGTAGGTGAACTCAACCTGAAGAGGAACACATGTGGTTTGAGGATGAATGAATGAATCATGAGTGAAAGCTTATAGGAAGATACACTGCCCAGCCCAAAAAAAAACTTTGGATTTAAAAAGGCAAATCCTTAAAGGGATAGTTCACATAGATTTGTGACCCTGGATCAGTAAACCAGTCACGAGTCGCACGGGTTTATCTGTGGCAATATCCAACAATACACTTTATGGGTCAAAATGATCGATTTTTCTTTTATGCCAAAAATCATTAGGATATTAAGATCATGTTCCATGAAGATATTTAGTAAACTTCCTACCGTAAATATATAAAACATGTATTTTTGTGAGTGAATGCAGCACAATCGCCAACATAAATGAACAACTTTAAAGGAGATTTTCTCAATGTTTAGATTTTTGCACCCTCAGATTCCAGATTTACAATAGTTGGACTTTGGCCAAATATTGTCCTATCCGAACAAATGCAGCTTTCAGATGATGTATAAATCTCAAAAAAAAAAAACTGACCCATGTGACTGGTTTTGTGGTCCAGGGTCACATTTACTCACCCTCAACCCATCCTGTGTGTATGACTATTCTTTCAGCCAAACTCAGAGTTAAATAAAAAAAAAAATCCTGGCTCTTCCAAGCGTTATAATAATGCGTACGCAACGCTTAAGTCCTACGTCACGCGCCGGAACTCGATTCTCTCATGAACGCGCGGATGGAAGCGGAAACTAGTAATCAAGTAATAATTACGGATATTTTTTTTACACGCATGCATGGGTTCGCTTCAGAAGGCCTTTATTAACCCCTGAAGTCGTATGGATTACTTTTATGATGGATGGATGCACTTCTTCAAAATCTCAGGTACCATTCACTGCCATTATAAAGCTTGGAAGAGCCAGGATATTTTTTATTCATTTAATTTTTGGATGAACTAACCCTTTATGTTTGGATCTTTTTTAGCAACAGTTCTTCTAACCCTAATTAATAGCGTTTTTCATTTCTTAAACCATCATGTAGGAAGAGGACACATCATGGCCATATTCCAGGATGACAATGTCAAGATTTATCAGGCTCAGATTGTGACAGAATGTTTAGGAGGAGCATGAAGAATCATTTTCACACAGAAGAGACCTTAGATTTAGTGAAAGTCTTTGGGATGTGCAGGAGGAGACGATGCAAGATCTGGACCAAACACTGACGCACCTCTTGATGGAAATAACAAATGTTGTGATGTTATTTCAATCAAGAGGTGCATCAATTTTTGGTCTGTTCTTTCTTTTGATACATTGCAAGCTCAGATATTCATACAACAAAATATGAATTTTGGCTGTGCGATTTTGGGAAAATATCTAATTGAGATTTAATTTTGTAAAGTCAAGCTTCAACTCAATATTCTCAAAAGTGTGCGTTACAAGGAGTTCAACATGCCTTTGCACAGATGACCAGAACTACAAGGTAGTGGATGGTCTTCAGGTAAAGTTGAAGCTTTTCACTTACTCTAGAAATCTTGCGGTACGTCTCTTCATGGCTCTTGGTTTCGAAAGGTGGCCTGCCAACCAGAAACTCGTAGCAGAGCACTCCCAGACTCCACAGATCAACCTTCTCATCGTGCGTCTTGCCTTCGATCATCTCTGGAGGAAGATAGTCTAGCGTTCCGCACAGCGTCGACCTCCTGTAACACACGTGTGATGGTTAGTATATAACCGTGAGACCGATGGTTATAGTTGAACACCGTCATTAGAACTCTATAACCGCCAAAACCGTGTTATTAAAATATTTTTTACAAACATTTTTTGTCATAGAGAATGTTTAAATACTAATTAAACCAATTGTTAACAGTCTGTGTTATTAATGGTCTACGTCGTTTCCAACTGTATTTGATTCTTTGCCAAGTACCCCCTGACCGACCGCCAATCATTTGAGATAGAAATAAAAGCTATGACTATGATATAGTGATGTGCCATCATTATGAGATTTATTAAACAAATGAAAAACATTTGCAATAAACATTAGCAATAAACATTTGCAATAATAAACAACGTATTATTACCAATAACTGATCGTGCAGTTTAATTACCCCTTGACTTGCCCCAAACATGTTTGATAAAAGAAACGTATACAGTATGTATATATATATATATATGATGTACATTACTTTTTAGCTCAAAAACAATTGTAATAAAAGATAGGATCATAAGATGCGCAATATATCGGGAGACATGATTTTTACCACTTCATTAAAGGGATACTTCAGGATTTAGCATTAAGCTTTGTATTAGTAGAAAACCTGTAGTATTTTCGAATTACCATGCTTTCCACCCTCATATCCCCCTGAGACAAGAGATTTATGTATTTTTTGTCTGGAAAAAATCCTCCGATGACGCAAAAATCGTCATTTTGCGTCATCGGAGGATTTTCTGGCCAGAGGCTAAAGACTACAGCCAGTAGATGGCGTTGTTCCGCATGTTTTCAGCCCGCCCATAGGAGGTGGGATCTCACTCACAGAATGTACACAGTGTCAGCCGTCTTTCTTTGGAAGCTAAGCTAGCAGGCTCTTGTTCTGTGGAGAAAGCTGAATAGTAGGAGAAAGCTGAGTAAGTAACCATCCTCCTTTTCCCGGACTTGTCCGGCGGGCGAGATCGTTCAAAATGTCCGGGATTCAGCTTTTGCTTTCTGCGGTCGCTATTCCTTGTTTACATGCACACCTTTTGTTTCAACCTAACTGAATTCATTCCGATTGGTGAATCTGAATGTAGTGTTTACATGAACGCTAAACAAGTGATCGGTTGATGTGTGCGTTTTACCATTGCTAAGAAAAATTCCCGCTCCCCCGTGAGAGATGGGAGACCCGGCGCGTCTCAGTAGTCATGCCACCGGCCTCACGCTGTTCTCCCGCGGCCGTCAGCCTCGTCCTGCTCGCCACAGTAAACATGATGAATGAATGGCGACTGTAGAACGCAAAAGCCGAATCCCGGACATTTTGGACGATCTTTAAATCCCTCGCAAACTCATCACGTAGGCTAGCTTTGTTGTTTTAAACTGCGCACTCTTACCGGTAGGCGTGGCCTCCTGAGACAGCGAAGCAAGTGCATTCTGGGAGTTGTTGTCTTTCATCCACATAAGCCAAAAATACATTTTCTGGCTTTTCTCAGTCTAGAAAGCTCCAAATTCAAAAATTTCTTCACATTTCTTCTACTTAAATGACCTATTTTAAATACACATTCATCTTCCCAGAGGTGAAGTATCCCTTTAAGTTTTGCTTTGTAGAAAGCCTTTCTTTAAAGCGAATTTCGTTTTGTACAAATTGTATCTTAATTTTAATAAATGTTTCATCAACCAATTGCATTTATTTAATAAATAAAAAGCAAATATAGCAGACAATAACTGTGACATGGAGGCGCCGGTGCGCCGCATTCACTTGCATTGCATTGTGAACTAGAGCGCATCTCATCGTAAATGAATGAAACTCAGCGTATGCCTCATACATTAGCATTAAATATCTTTGCTGCATCCTTTCTAGAACAGACAAGGGCTCTCTTGCAGCTCGCATCAGCAGAGCATTGCATCGTCCATAGACCGCAAAACAATCAGTGGATGGCGGGCGGGTGCGGCTTTGAAATTTGGTCAAAAAACGTTGGTGCGGATGATGAGTTTTGTGATGCGGTTGCGGATGAAATAATACCCCATCCGCGTATCTCTATCGATAACAACATTGAACACTACACAAATATTAATTTTATTTTTTTTCATTTAGGCGATCAAGTAGCTAATCGGTGTCTGCTCGTTTATTCAAACTAAGTTGTCCTATAACAGACGAACTTCGATCCCCCCCCCCCATAAATTTAGCAGTTAATCCGCGAATCGCACATGCCGAACCGTGGGGCGGCCGATCCGCTGCTCCCCCAATCACATCGCACATAAGCAGAAGCGTCACCTGGAGGAGGGCGTGTGGACGGACCACCCGAAGTCCGCGATCTTCAGCTCTCCATTGGCCCCCAGCAACAGGTTCTCGGGTTTAATGTCTCTGTGGATCACGTTCTTCGAGTGGCAGTAGCTCAGCGCATCGGCAAGCTCCATTATATACTGCAAACACACAATATACACACACATTATGAGATGTTATTGACTTCAAAAGTCTTTGCTCATGTTTAAAGGTGCAGTGTGTAATATTCAGGAGGATCTGTTGACAGAAATGCAATAACATATACATAACTATGTTTTCAGTGGTGTATAAAGAGCTGACATAATGAAGCGTTGTGTTTTTATTACCTTAGAATGAACCATTTCAATCTACACATCGACATGTTTCTACGGTGGCCCTGAACGGACAAACGCGTTTTGTCACTATGTTGTTCTTCATGATAAGAAGCGAGCTAAAGTCAGCGAATAAAACACTGACAATGATGAACAAGTAGCAATAAAATTCGCAATAACATCGTTTTACTGAATAAGTTAGCATAATTTCTTAATTCATCTTTGTAAAGAAACCTCATTGTTTAACTGGCTACTCTCTGCTGTCTCAGACGACGACATCACTTCCTGTCGGCCACCGTAACTTCTGTTGGGTGCAGTTCACAACCTCACCACTAAATGCCACTAAAACTTACACACTGCACCTTTAAAGTAAGACTGAAACACTCTTACAGTGGCACTCCGCTGGTCATTGAAAGTCCCGCAGCGCTGCAGCTCTCCGTACAGCTCTCCTTTAGGAGCGAACTCCAGGATGAGATACACGCGTGCCGTGTCGTGGAAATAACCGTAGAGGCGCAGGATATTGGGATGCCTGAAAGAAGAGGAGAAAACAGAGTCAGTTCACTTCACAGATCCTGCTTTCCTAAAGCATGAGTCTCAATGCTGAAGTTACAAGTTTCCCTGGTTTTGTTTGATGGATAACGAGTCTTTAGGAGACTCAAGCTAACGACTCCAAGCTAACTACGCATCACACACTTGCTGACTCTAAGAGGTTCCAGAGAAAAACTGAAGAACTTGAAACTTTAATATATCGCAAGGTTGAATATTAAAGACTAATGGGAGCAATAAAGCACTGTAAGTTTTTTTTATATTTCTTTTATTTTTTTTGCAGGGTTTGGAAGCGCACACTTCAAATCCAGAGAAAAACTGAAAATCAGTTGTGAATGAGTGGAGGCGGGGCTCATTTGCATATTCATAGAACTGTGCATACCAAATCTTGAATTTTTTTTTTTTTTTTTTTTTTTTTTTTTTAAGTAAAAAACATTTAATTATGTAATGTTGGTGATCAAAGAAGAGTTTTAAGGGTTAAAAATGATTGCCTACAGGGGGACTTTAAAATAAATATCTGGAGTCTTCGCCCATCATTCAAGGCTCTGATTCGGCAGTTCGCGCAGACTCATGCAGAAAGAAATCCTGCCAAAAAACAGCACAAAAGTAGTGTAGTACTCCAGCCCTAAAGTGATAAACCCACGGGACAGGGAATCTCATTTATTTTCCCAAATCTTCACTCACGGCTCACCCAATGTCGCAGGGGATTATAAACGTTTCTCATTTGGTTCGCTTTTAATTAGGCCTATTATATTCACACTCTTTACTGTTGTACAGTAGACAAACGCTGTGGGACAGATCGCCTTTTTACTCGCACGTCAAATTCTGGATGAATCCGATGTTTTGAGGAGAACGTGTGGCTGTCAGTCAGTGTGGATCCTGACATTCGCAATCACAGATTCTACTATTTGGAAATATGACCAACATAATCTTCACCAGAAAACGTCCTCTGAACAAGTAACATCCACTTCTGTTCTGACCAACTCAGGGGAAAAAGCATTGCAGTAAATCACGCTGATTAAATCTAAGAATCGCTCATCGTATCACGTCAAACCGTGCAAATTATACTTTGCTGATGTTGTTAACATTAAAGGGGGGGGTACAATGGTGTTTCATGTATTCAGAGTTGTTTACAGTGTTAAAGAGATGGATTCTCATGCTTAACATGGCCAAAGTTTTTAAAAAATATTTTGGACGAATAACGGAGAATTTCTGTGCCGAAAATCTTACTTCCGGGTTGGTACAAGTTTCGGCTGGTTTTTTTTCGACCGTGGATCTAATGACGTAGATAAGAGTGGAACTCCTTATATGAGCATTTCTCCCGGAAAAGCTCGCCCGCGCACACGTCGACCAGAGGAGAGCGAGACCGCGCACATCAACGCGCTTCAACAGGAAATCATCGGCAGCGCTGCATAGTGTCTCCAAAGTGTGTTTTTGGATGTGAGGGAAAGCTTCCCAAAGAACCCAGCGTTAGGAACAGTGGATGCAGATTGTTGTGTAGACTGTTTGTTCCCTGCATTTCGACGATGAATGTTTTATAAACAAAGCCCAGATCGACGGATTCTCTCTGGCTCTGGCTTCGCCCACACGGCCCGCCTCCAGACGCTCGGGTTTTTCCGGAAAGACTCGGTACAGCCTATCTTTCTTTTATAAATATAATAAAATTAAAGACTTTTTGGAGATATGAAGGATGCTATATTACTCTATAGGTACTCAAGATTAACAGGAGATTGAGTGAAAATGAGCATTTCACCCCCCCTTTAACAATTTGAGAACATTGCGTGACTACATTTAACGTTAATGCCCTTCCGATATTATCCTTGTTTCCGCATGGGCCGGTTACAGTCTCTTTTGTTCTGTAGACGCTCAGAATCTTTCCCGTTTTACAGCGGGTGAATCTCCTATTGATTGTCGTTTGAACATTTCTGGATCCGCCATCAAATTGCTAAGTTTAATTATATCCAGTTCTGTGAGAAAAGGCTATAAATCTCCAGCATCCTCACACTCATCGCCGACTAGCCGAGACTCTTCTTTATGTGGACAGATGTGACGGAATGACACAAAGACATGCTCTAATTTCCCGCTGAAATCCACCAGAACCGCTGGAGTTAAAAACATTATTACAAGCTCACCGTTCTGAACCGAGCTACGGCAAGCAGAGAGTTCTGAACACTGGCTGGTGATGTACTTTATTTTGGATCATATCATTTACTGATATTAAATGCTTTACAGGCTTTAGTGTGATGTTTCATTAACAGAAGTGCTCTTCTGTGTGACACACACCTGAGATGGGACTGTATCTCCACCTCGCGCCGCAGCTGGTGCTCGACGCCGGCCTTCTCCAGCTGCTTCTTAAACAGGACCTTCAGCGCCAGGATAAACTTGGTCTGACGTTCCCGGGCCAGATACACACTCCCAAACTTGCCTTTGCCCAGAGCTCGGCCAATGTCGAAATTCTCCAAACTCCATGCTTTCCTGAAGAACAGACACGACACAGACTCCTCATTAACACAAGACTGGAGGCATTAAACACAGTCCATGATCCATATGGAAAACTGCCATCAAGAACACAGATTAAAACGGCCCTGAGGCGAGTAATAAAGTTTACAATACTCGTAATAAGTAAACATGCCTATCTTCTCCTAAAATTTAAGTTTTTAATGTTGTTTATGTGTCTATGTGGTGTTTTTAATGTGCTTTAAGACAAACCATGTGTAAGTTCATAAGTCGACAGCATTGCTGAGTATTTCCTCCTTAAAACTGCAGTGAACCAAAGACAGTCTCAAAAACACGCTTTGAAATCGCTGGTGTTTCTGACGTCACAAACTACCTTGTAACCAATCAGATCAACGTGTGATCGTCAACCAGTGGATCTCTGAGCTGAGTGAGTGAGTGGAGGCGGGGCTCATTTGCATATTCATAGAACCACACATACTAAATGAGGCAAGGGTGTCGAGTTACATTCAAGATTAAGGAAAAACACTTAATTTTGGTGATTAAAGATGAGTTAAGGGATAAAATTATAGACTACAGGGGGACTTTACAAACTTGTGTCATCCTAAAATGACCTATTCAGCAACTAGAATAAACAATCGATTTGAAAAAGATGATAAACTCTGTGGACTGAATTCATGGAGTTTAAGAATTTGTAAATAACTTACTTATTGGCATTATTGGACGTGCCATTGGAAGGAGTTTCTGGAAAAGAACAGAAAGAGTCATTATGATGTTCTCAACATTACAGATGTGATTGAGAACGGATGCATCCAAGCTTACGGTGAGGTTTGTCCTGTTTGCCGGGCTCGGGAGCTTTACTAGCCTCGACTACAGGAACCGGCTTCGGCTTGTGTTGCGCAGTCGTTTTGAGCTGATCCGGATTGGCGTTCTGGTCTCCGGGACACGAGGTTTTCCCCGGAGCCGAGACGCCGGTGGGTTTCTGCTGACTGGCAGGGCGCTGAATGCGCTGGGGTCCGTGCGCCGGCCCGAGGACACGCGTGTGCGGGGTCGACACGGCCTTCTGGGTCACGGGAACCCTCTTGGGTCCAGAACCCTGCAGAACACCAGGAAACAGTCCAATGTCAAGTCAGCTTTATTTATACAGCGCTTTACAATACAGAGTGTTTCAAAGCAGCTTAACAGAGAATAATTTTGTTTCCAGAAGAAAATAGTGTCACTTTGATTATTAGATAATTTGCATTTAACATTATAACAGATGATAAATGCATTCAGAGAACACACCATTCGTTTGTCGTTTTTAAAGGTGAAAAGACTACAGGTAATGGAATCTAATCTTTGCACATGTGCTTAAGATTTCTTATCAATATCCTAGGTTTATTAGAAAAATACAGAGGCTTATAATAACAATATACAGTTCCTATAAAATACCTTCTCATGTTCAGGTCGTTGAATCTTCAGATCTTTGCTTGCTTTGGTTCTTGAAGCGGTTTCCATATTCTGAGATTGAACAACGACACATTAATTGCTTAAACATCTCTTAAACACATCTCTTAAACAAATAGGCTATCTTAAACATCTCTTAAACTTAAACACATCTCTTAAACACATAGGCTATCTTAAACACATCTCTTAAACACATCAGGAGAGAAAGTAAGTTAAGAGTCCTGGATTAACATGCATCGATATTAAACCATCACACGATGGTCATCGTTCAGATGACATCCAAACTGAGGTTTCCATCAAAACACAGATTTATAGATTAAAATAAAACCGTTTAAGATATAAATAATTTAGTGATACATTCAATTCAAGCGTATTCTTGCGTCGTCGTGACGCTCAGTAACGTTACCTTCGCTAGCCGTTTCCTCACGACAAACCCTCCGCTAATTCCACACAAACACGACGATTTCCTTCACACCGATTTAAATCAGTCGTGTGTGTGATCATCAATATCGCGAAAACTCATTAAACTGTATATTTATCGCTAAAGAGAACGACGCGATTCTCCTCGGCGACCGCGAGTCTGGCCTGTTTAATTTCAAATGCCCCACTTTTAAATGCCTTTAAATATAAGCTGATTTTGATTGGTCAAAGGCACAGTAAACTGGAATCCTATTGGTTGTTGGAGACTACATCATGTGACGCAAGGGCCCCGCAAGTAATGCCGGGAAAACGTGCCGTTGTACCGCGGATGGCCAGCAGGGGGCGCGAAAGATCGTCACACACAAGAAGTGCAACAGTGTAACAACTAACTCGACTAATGTTACAGTGTAGCTTCCTCTGTGTGACGTAATAACGGCTAAATAATGATGGAATGGCATTAGAGCCTTATTTATTATGGCTCTTCTTTAAGTACTGATTGATTATTTTTATTATTTACTTATATTTAAAATAACATGTGTGTTTGTATATATATATATATATATATTCTTTATTTTTATTTCTATTATTATTTACTTACATTTAAAATAATGTGAGTTTGTATATATATATATATATATATATTCTTTATTTTTATTTCTATTATTATTATTTACTTACATTTAAAATAATGTGTGTTTGTATATATATATATATATTTTTTTTTTTTATTTTTTTTTTTTTATTGTAAACCAATCCTTTGAGTCGTTATCTTTTTGGATGTCATGTTATAGCTTTAAATGTTGTATGTTATGTCCTTAATATCTAATAATAAATAAATAAAAATGTGAGCCTTATTTACTTGTAGTGTTTCTCTTCCATCAACCCCAAAGTATTTGAATAATTTAGTTGAAATATGGAACAGAAAGCGGTGTGGTTTGTACAAGACTTCTAAACTAAACTCCTTTCTCTTCTAGTAAAACATTAGTTCTAGACTGTAAAACACTGTCGCCTTGAGCCAGTTTCCTGTGAAACACAGCCGTTGTCCTCCTCCAGAGTTCACAGAAACACGAGCCGGTGTTCAGTATGAATGTTAGTTTATTTGTACAGCTGTAAACAGCTTTGGCTGTTCTGAGAACAGATGATGGGCCGAGATCACCTCGTTTCGTCAGTACCGTCACACACTAAAGGATTTCAACCTTTCCACCAAGTTGCGTTTGTCAATATGTAACACTAAGTATGCCTGTAAACAAATATTTACATTCATTATAAATAAGTTGTTTAAATGCAGTTGTTTCATCAAAATATACCAACAAAACCCAACAAAAAATGCTAAATCTACTGAGAAGGAAACAAAAACACAAGTTTCTGTATGGCGCTGCTTGAAGAGTTCTGTGCGGAAGCAGTAACACACACACACACACACACACACACACACACACACACACACACACACACACACACACACACACACACATCACTGCGTCTGAAGAGCTGGACTGATACTCATCTGCATAATGGTATAGTTTGGATGCTGGAGTTGAAATTCCATAAACCTACAAAATATAAATAAATAAATAGAATGTATTTGCGCTCCTGGAACACACACACACACATACACACACACACACACTCTCACACACACACACACACACACACACACACACACACACACTGCAGAAGGCACGCCTCTGATGTCTCCCATCATCACACACACATCGTCTTCCTCGCGTCCGGATCCAACATCCCATCCGCCTCCTGTTCGATTCAACTCCATAAACACCTTCACTACAGATAATCAGCAGTGCACTGAACATTCTCCAGTCACATGATGATGATGATGATGATGATGTCATTCAGTGCTCGTTAGTTTCTAAGGAGGCCCGTTCTGAAGAATCCAACGCACACACGTCTGATGGTCCTGGATTAGTTTGTTCCCTTCCTTGTTTTAACAGTTTAATAGTAATATAATTAGCTCTAATATTGCTAGCATTCTTCAAGTGTGTAAGTGCTGGTGGAGCGATGCGTCGAGCGTCTGCAGTCATCTCGAGCATCAGAGAACACCCATCTGTCCCGTTACACTGGTTTATTAAAACTACTCTATCTTCCCGTCGGCGTCGTGTTGTGCGTCGACAGCGCCGGGTGTGAAGCCACGGTCCCGCCAGCCTCTAATGTAGACGCTGGAGTTCGGGGACGCAGAGAGGAGAGAGGAAGACCGGCGTTCACTCCTTCACTTCTCAGCGACGGCGGCGGCCATGGGAGTCCTCAGGGTTCCTCTCGCTGTGATGGCCAGCTCCTCGATCTCAGAGTTCAGGCGGCGGATCACCCACTCCATCGCCTCACGACCCTGCACACACACACACACAATCTTTTAGCCACTGAACATTGAAGTCAAGATATATTTCTAGAGTAATAAACAGGAAAACAACAGAATCAATGATGCAAACTTAAAAACATTCACAAGTCAGGCGGACCATAAAATCTTATATATATATATATATACACTATAATAGACTATATGTGAACCACACACATTCACACATCAGGATGAAATCCTCATCAGTCCTTCAAGACTTATTGTATCGAGCTTTTGGCGTTTGACAGGTCTGAGAACTGTGAGTGGCTGGTTGTATAATTTTCTTGGTGTCATGTTTTGATGAAATTTTATGTTTCTCTGTATTTTAGAGTTATTTACTATTTATGGACAGCACTTTGGTCCATTCTAATGGTTTTGAAAGTGCTTTATAAATAAAAGTTTAGTTGAGTTAGGACAGCTATATTTCTGGAGCACTTTACACAGATATTTCACTGTAATAAACAGGAAAATAACAGAATCAGAGTCATTATTCAGATCAAGTTCTATAACTGACTGATAACTGGAGGAATTGACTCGTTTTTGTGAGTCAGTTCATTGAACATGTATTCACTCATAACTCTGTCAATATTTAGCAGTTCTTAATAAACAGCATCGGCTGTTCTTCTGCTTGGCCTATGTGACTTTTATCTTGACAGCGAAGGGGACTTTTATTTTGAAAAGAGTTTTTATTCATTAGTCCACTGCCTCTGCTTAACAGCTCTGACAAATACATACATTATTAGACAAAACTGTTCAATAAAGAAATTAAATTAGTATTATAGCATTTGCTTTTTTTATTATTACTAATTAATTACCTTGTTTTATTTTTTTTAAATATGATTCCCAGTGCACACATATTTATCAGGTTTCTGACCGCCCTGTTGGATTTTTAACGATTTAATAATAGTATTACAGAATCAAAAAGGTTTAAATCTGTTTAAATTTTTTTATTCATGTAATTAATTTTCAACTTAGTTCTAATTGAGCAAATATTATATAATGTATATTTATTTTACATTTCAGAATGTGTTATGCATGCATGTTTTAATTGAAGAGTGTGATGTGAAATATATGAGCATCAAACAGATCAACATTAGTGGAGCACTGCGGCGGACGAGAGCAGTGAAGCTGATGAGACACTGCAGAGCTAGGACACACCAGAGGAACGAGGACACAAAAGGGATATTAACTGTCTAAACTTGCGTGACTTTGAGGCCTCTGATATATCCAGGCTCATTTAAAGACATTTCACCATTTAAACTCGTCATGAAAGGGAAGTTGCGCTAGTACTTTCTCCTCTATTGTGTCGTATATCTGAGCGAAACGCTTCAGGAACAAGAACAGATGTGGGCGGGGCTTGATTGTGTCTGTGGGGAACTGGTTGGAGGGTTGTGGTTTGCTATTGGCTGATCTCATGTGAGTGACAGGTTATAGCCCCGTGTTTTGGTTTTCTGACCTTTCCTGCATTGGCGGAGATGGTTGATGCCATGAGTCCCTCCAGATAACTACTCAGACTGACGCCCTTCACAGAGATGATGGCCTCCTGCGTGAGCATCGTCCTGTAGGGCGAGCACATCATGCATCAGGTTTTGCATTCGAACGTGCAGTTTTTCAAATTCAACAAATATTCGACTCATGTTTTATTTGACAGCGCTAATGTGAAGCACTTGCTTTAGCCTCATGGTAGTTAAACAGAGAGGAACTCTTACTTCTCCGGGTCCTCCGGGTGCGGTCGGTACGTGAGCTTCTCGTCCACAGAAACCATGTTAGTGAAGGTGATCTACGGTGAGAAAACCAGGCAGAGGATAAATATGACACATCTGTAGAGTATGCAAGCATAAGAGAAACCAACGCCCTCCCAGAATGCAACTCTTTTATGCACAGACTGGCCGTGTCTCATTCCAGATGACATTCACACAAACTCGACTGCTAAAGGCAAGAACATGAACGTATGAGAAAAGGTGTGCAGGAAATGCTGACAAACCAGAAACATCCTGACAGGTTCACATTAACTTCATATCTAGACAACTGCGCTGCTGTAATGATTAACCCTCACCCTTCCCTCGGGCCATTTCAACCCCAAACTCATTTTTCAAACATTTTAACATTGAGTGATCGTTAGAGGGGTCCAAGACACCAGGACTTACGTCACTCTTGAACCAGGAATACACAAAACATTTTTTTAATGGATTCGAGGTTGAGTGGCTGAAATTTTTAAGTGTAATAAATCTTTCCCCCACAGGTCAATCTGACCCCCTTAGGAATGAGTGAGTGCGAGGAATGCTTCAGTACACACAGACAAACCTAAAAATGCTAAAAAATCAAACTAAAAATGCTAAAACTTTACTAAAAATGATTGTTTAAAGTCTACATGTGTCTCTGAATGCACACTGAAGTGCAACTGGCTTTAGGACCCAGAGGAACAGCTCATTTACTCCATATAGAGATATAGCGCCATCTAGAGTCATGAAATATCATGTTATATTATTATTTTTACACAAGAGGTCGGCACAGACACTCAATGTAAGATATTTTGAGCTGAAATAAAAGGGTTATGCATGAAATTGTGAGTTATTTTGAATCTAAGTTGAAAGAATGTGAGGAATGTGCTTAAATTACTATTTATTTATTATTCATTGATCAAATCTAGTCATTTAAATGTAAATAAAATAACAAATAACAAAAAAAAAGCCCAAAAATTTGCATTACAAAATAGAAAAGATATTATCAAAATGAAATAAAATTAGCTTTCTGGAAAATAAAATAAAAAAAATTTACGTATAATTTTAGCGCTTCAAGGATTTGTTACAAAGTGCGGGGAAGCACCGTTTTCAATTTCAAAGCCATTTTCACAAGATGAATTTTGAGTGTTTAACCTTCCAAATGATACCCAATTAATGATGATTCCTAAAATCTGTGATGGAGGAAAAGGCAACGGGACAGTGCTGTATGAATCAGATGACGAGTGTAAAGTGCTGGCTCAGTCTGATCATGTGACAGCATGTGTGCCGACACGTGTTCACTGATATCAGTCGTGCACTTACATTAGTCGACTGAAGCTCAAAGGTTTTCTCTTTGGGATCGACTATGGAGTGCTCCTGGATGTACGTACATGTCCGTGTGTTGCCAATTATCTGTGGAAGAACAAGACAGGGGGTTGACGTCTAAATCAAACAGACCGTGACCTCAAGACACATTCAGTTTTGTTTTGGCTTCAGTTTAAATCAGTGTAAAAAAGACAAGAGAAAACTCAATCTGAAAATAATCATAAATGTTTCTTGATCATCAGATCCTCATATTAGAGTGATTTCTGAAGGATCATGTGACACTGAAGACGGGAGTAATGATGCTGAACATTCACAGGAATAAATTACACTTTACTATATATTCACGCAGAAAACAGATGATTTACATTATAATAATATTTCACTATTTCTACTGTATTTTTGATCACATAAACACAGGCTTGGTGAGCAGAAGAGACTTATTTCCAAATCTTTAAAGACCAGTAATGCATCTAATAAGAAGAGCTCTGGGAATCAAACTGGGAGGTTTTGTGGGTCCTTGAGCGGAATGAATGTAAAGGTCGAGGCCAGGAATCACTCGCGTCAGACGTCACAGCAGAGCAGAACAGTTCATTCAGAAACACGACACCAGGACGTCATGTGCCGAGGACTAGCCGGACCGATATAACCGTTCCCTCGGGTCGTGTGCGGGTCAGGAGGAGTCCTCACGCTCAGGCCAGAGGAGAACAGAGGTTCACTGGGATACGACAGCAGGATTTCACATCGGCTTGATGGTTTCACCCAAACGTGACGAGAACAATGAGAGATACTGAGTTCCAGTTTCAAGATTAGCTTAAACAGATTAGCCTAGCCCTGCGTCTCAATGTTCACACTGTCCATCCTAAACAGTGTGTGAGATTAGAATGAGTGTGTTGAAGAGAGTGTGCCGGATGATCTACTATTCCCAGTGGATTTTCAAAGTGTGGATCCATCCTCACTATAACAGCTAATATTACCCACAACCCACTGCACTTTAGGAGGAACTACAAACACGAGTAAAAAGTGTTTACAAACTACAAAACATGGCGGACATGCGCGACCGACGGAGAGGGGTTTAGATGAAGGTTTGAGTGACTAATCAAAGTTTAACCTGATACAAAAACATATATTTAATGTTATCAGTGTTATATTTCATCTGCGATAACAATGTGGACTTTAATAAAGATCCGTTCGGCCATTAACTTCATTATGCATTAATATGAGGAGAGTCTCCGCATGAAAGCGGGATTCTGCATTTCTCTCCGATACAGGAGGAAATGGAGGATTTTATCTTTGACAAGATGATTGACAGGTCAGTTTACTGTGATAAGATGATTGACAGGTCAGTTTACAGTGACAGAGCAACCGTTAAACACGCAACTGTATGACGTGATCGTGTGTCCTAAAGCTCGTCTACTCTTCTGCTACACACTCAAACACATCTACTTATTCTTCACAAAAAGAGTATTTTCAGGGCGCAGTTTAAGTAGACGAACTGAGACGCATCACAGGGGAAAAGAGGAAGTTTGTACCGATCTAACGATGGACGGCAGACCCCACTCGGTGCTGAGCAAGCGTTTGCTGTGCAGGCGTCCCTGCTGGTCCACGTTACGGTCCAACACGTCCACGCCGAACACGCTGGGGTTCATGGGGTTCGGGTACTTCTGCATGGCGGCGTTCGTCACGGTTTCCCATGGATGGCTGTGAGAGACGAGAGCAGAAACTTTATTATTGACACCTTTATTTATACAGCGCTTTACAAAACTCATAGTTTCAGAGCAGCTTTACAGAGATAACAGGAAAATAATGCAGTAAAGTTTCTTTCCAGAAGAAAATGGCGTCACAGTCCAGTTCAGTGATGGTTCATTTCTGTTGTAAAAAAGTTATTAATTTAGTTCATTTATACATATATATATATAGCTCTCAGTTCTCATATAATGGTGTCAGTGCAGGAGAGCAATAATATTGTTGAATATTAAATGTCCTCAACTAAGCAAGACAAAGGCGACAGAGGAACTAAAACTCCATCAGTGTCAGAATGGAGGAAAACCCTCAGGAGAAACTCAGTCGCTCAGTGTGTGATTATGATTATGATTCAGGCAGCATTACAGGTCAGAGGTCAGACAGAACATTCAGAATATGATCCAGGTCCATCTTATCGTACGAGAATGTTGTGCCTTTAAGCTGATCCAGAAATCAGCCAATATTAAGGGCGTTTACTTGCGCAACAGCTGCGAGCGACGGAGTTATGTAACTGTGTTTCTGCATGTGTTAAACCGTAACAACTGAGGAGTGACTTCAGTTAAAGCGTCTGCAGCGTGATCATCACGAGCCGGTTCATTCAGCGCCGCAGTCAGAAAGAGGAAGACCAACTTCTGTTTCATCAGCAAACACATGTACAGACACTTCTCTAAGAGATGCACGGGGCAAAACTCCTACAACCACGTCAAAACATTAGAAATGCACAGCTATGATCCCTGTCCAAATGAAACTCATATGAAATCAATGTCCGAAGAATATATTCGGTGTACAATCTTAGTTATATTTTTAACACAATGCTTTAAAAAAACATGGAATTACTGCACTTGTCATTAATATCTCAGTTCTTCATGTCACTTAAAAGACAATGTAACCAAGTCATCATTGCTTAATGAAACTGATCTAATATCTGTGATATAATCTTATTTAAACTCATCATGAAAGGGAAGTTGCACTAGTCTTTTCTTCAAAATAGGGAACATGGAGTTAAAAACTACATATAATTCATTAAGAATAAACAATATTCCATTAAAAACTAGAATTGTCCATTTGTAATCTCATGGTGACTTTAAAAGTGTATGTAAAGAGTTTATTTTTGATTAATGATCAAAATGTGGATGTGACTGTGTGTAAAAAGGGATTGAGAACAAACTTAACCAGAACTAAACGAACTTCATGTTTTTGGAAACACTGGAACAAAAAGTGTGTTTGTTTTTTAACTATACATGTGTAGCTTTTTAAATATATGTTTGCGTGTTTTTTATTGTTCTGGCCCCATGTGTCTGAAATGAAGTAAAGAGTTAAACATAGGCCTAGTACATTCCGTCATGTGAATGGTTGCCTGGGAGACCGTCGGTGGTCATGTGACGCGTGACGTCATGTGGAGGAAAGGTCACAGCACTCGCCAAGGAGAGTTGAGTAATGTCCAGATTCACACGCGTGGGTTCAGAGGTCAATGTCCAGCGCAGCTGATATGATGTTATGACTCCACATCATCGTCATTATCACACTAACTGCTATCAGAGTCCGTGTCTGCCCTGCTGACCCACTGAAGAAAACTACACATTCAGGATCTTCACTGTCATCGGATGAAAGGCTGGTTTTGTCCATTTAAGAGACGCACCAAAAAAACAATAAAATGCAAAGATAATAAATAAATAAAAATACACAACTAGTAAGAATAATCAATACAGTAACAAACCTAGGAATGATGAAATCTCTGATCAATCTTTATTAAACACAAGGCGATATGAACATTTTGGCCGATACCGATAATTTGTTATATGTGACCCTGGATCAGTAAACCAGTCACGAGTCGCACGGGTATATTTGTGGAAATAGCCAACAATACATTGCATGGGTCAAAATTATCGATTTTTCTTTTATGCCAAAAATCATAAGGATATTAAGTAAAGATCACGTTCCATGAAGATATTTAGTAAACTTCCTACTTTAAATATATAAAACATGTATTTTTGTGAGTGAATGCGGCACAATCGCCAACATAAATGAACAATTTTAAAGGCAATTTTCCCAATGTTTAGATTTTTTTGCACCCTCAGATTCCAGATTTACAAATGGTTGTATCTTGGCTAAATATATCTAAATTCGACTTTCTTTATAATTTTTGACAGCATGATTGCAAAAACAAAAGTCTCAGCATTAAAAGTTCAAACACACAATTAAAATGTTCTCATAATAATTTTATGTAGCCGATATGACAGACTTTGGATGACTGTATTTTCTTTCTCTTTTTTTTAAGTGATTCTAATCATATTTCAAACAATTTAAAACCATCATGTTGAACAGTGTCTCAGATGAGGGAAATAATCCATTATTTATCGGCTTTAATATATCGTACAATTTTTCTTATGAACCGATAAGGATAACATTAAACATTAGCATATATCGGCTGATATCTGATATATCGAGCATCCCTATTGAGTATTCTCCTATATTTATTGCTTATGTTATTGTTCTCTTGCGAATAATGGACAAAAGAAGATTTTCACTGTACAAACTCAACATGATTAAGTTGACTCGCCTCACGTTAGTCCTTCACTGCCAAGGACATGCTGGGTTAGGTTGTGTAACTAACCGGCAACTAGCTCACAACTCTTTCTCTAATTCACTTAATAAACACTTCTTCTTCTTCTGGTTGCAGTCATTATTCGTTAACGTTAACTGTTAGTTATACTTATTAATCTTCAGTCATGTCGATAAAAGTCATTTACTTCAGATAGCCGCATTAGCATATAACTTAATTTATACTCTATCGCTTTTACATTAACTTACTAACATTTTTAACACTCTAACCCGTCCAAGACTCAATACAACCACGTATATATAAATACACTGGAAATTAAAAACATTATTTTTATAAAACTGAGTGTCTGACAGGAAAAGCGGTAAGAGAGATTGGCGCGCCTCGTGCACGAGCAAACCTCTGAGAGCAAATTAGCGGTCATTCAAGCGCTCAAATTAGCCTTCCATCTCATTAAAATGAAACATAAGACATTCACTCACTTGAAAATGTGCTCTGACGTCCAGATCTTCATGGTTCTTGGTGGTTTTGTAGATGTTTAATGCGCGAGGGCCGCTTGATGACACCGTGCCGCTTCCGCCGTCGGTTCCAGAACACTGAGATCAGGCCACGCCCACCGGTGACGCACGCACTGGCGCAGGACCGATCCAGCCAATCAGAGCTGCGGGATCTGAGTGGAAAACCTCGCGCCCGGAGAATGTGCGCATGCGTGTACGGAACTATAATGGAACAACCATTAAAAAGTTCGCTACGGGAACATTACATGGGAGGAAATGTGTTACATCACGTGGTTCTAGTGCACATTCTGTCCAAGTGTGTTTAAAGAGCTCTCACGCGACATATTTTCTCTCAACGACCTCAGATTGAAGGTTATTCGGTCTTCATATTTGAACTTTCTACTTTCTGATTCACTTTATAATATTTTGGAAAATTATTACATCTACAAATTCAGACAGACAGGTTTATTATTTTATAGTCATTGGTCTAGGTTTGATATTTCTGGTGGAATCTGTTCAGTTCAGGTGTGTGGAAACTCTGTCATAACCTTTAGAAAACCAGGATCCGATCTTATGGGATATTTATTTTATTATTATTTTCACGTGTGAGTATCAGGCGCCCTCTGCTGGCGATGGGGGATTTCAATGCTTTTATATTTGTATGATTTTCTAATTCATAACTATATATAATATCAGTGTTTTTACTTATCTAAATGTCTTGCCAAGTGTTTAAATATATTTAAATTATAAGTTGTTTAATCAATACTATGAATTGAGTAATTATGTATAAATGTCGCTGAATATTTCAAGGTGAAGACAAACACATAACACATGACACATTTACTTTTACTAATATTATATTTCAGCTTCAGTCATTGAGAAGAGAGTAAAGTCACTGTGATTAACTTGTGATGTGATTTTTTTACTGATTATCAGTTCTGAAAAGATCTACTGTATAATCATGAGGAAGCGTGTTTCTGCTGTTGCTGATTTTCCCCGGTAGGTGGCGATGCTTTCTTTCTGTCAGCACTCAGTTATAAGTGTGCGTGTGTGCGTGTGTGTGTGTGTGTACTTGTACAACTATCTTTGTGAGGACCAGTTTGAGTTTTAGACCAGAGTGGAGTGAGGACAGAGAGAGTAAAGTGAGGACATGTTGGCCGGTCCTCAGTTTCTGAGAGCCTTTAAAGCCTGTTTGAGGGTCACGACTTGGTATTAGGGATAAGGTTATAATGAGGTTAAGGGTCGGTTTAGAGTGTGTGTGTGTGTGTGTGTGTGTGTGTGCGTTTGATTTATATTACATTGTGGGAACCAAATGTCCCCACAAGGATAGTAAAACCTGAGATCACCTCCATTGTGGGGACCAGACAGCGGTCCCCATGAGGGGAATGGGTAAATAAACACACTAAATTATATTTTTTTGAAAATGTAAAAATGCAGAAAGTTTTCTGTGATGGGTAGGTTTAGTGTAAGGGGACAGAATATACAGTTTGTACTGTATAAAAACCATTAAGTCTATGGAGAGTCCCCACAAAGATAGTGGACCAGACGTGTGTGTGTGTGTGTGTGTGTGTGTGACGTTAGTGGTGGGATTGAGTCATCAGGATGAAAGCGGAGTGATGATCAGGTAAAGGATCACGGGTCACAGACGACAGCAGCTTCTCCACATGTGAGGATGAAAGACAGAGAGGAATCACACATCAGAGACACACACACACACACACACACACACACACACTGACGGCACAGACCATCCACACACTCTCAAATCATCATCCCTTCTTCATCCCTCAAAGGTCAACGGCTGACCTAGGCTGTTCCCAGAGAACAAAAATATGTTCCAAGAATGTTTTGCTAACATTCCCAAAACAAGTTCTCAAAACATTCAAAGTTTTTTTTTTCTTGGTTATGTGAATGTAATGTGAACATTATTAAAGACCAGATTTGAGTGAATGTTTTGATAATGTTACTGGAAGAACGTTTGTTCATAACTCAGAATGTTCCCTGTTTGTTTCTTACGTTTTTAAATGTTGATATTCCTCAAACCCTGCAGTAGCTGAAGCCCCTCGTGATCCTCAAGCGTGATCGAGCATCTCGGTCAGCACACGCCGTTGCCATGGAGAACACCTGATGCTCCCGCTGCTTAATTAGCGTGTGGGTGTTAATTCCTGCGTTGATCGGGGTAATAACTACATTTTGTTTTCTGATGATGATGCAGCGCCTCACAGAGACAACACAACAAACATCCGGAAACTCAGTTATAAATTCTAATGCTCTACACCATCATATCCCATCAGCCGTCTGATCCGGTGCTGTCTGGGATATTCCTCTTTATTTTCAATTTCTTGCACTTTATTTTTTACCATATTGTCTGTAATATATGTACAATATTGTAAATGTTAGTAATTATGAATCAATATTAATTATGGTTAGATTTATTTCATTATTTTATATGACATGATTAAATATATGATCATTTATATGCATTTTTTTTATTATTATAATTTCATAAATGTTGTATCCCTTTGAAGAAGCAATGTTTCTCATACCGATTTGATGAACACTGTTTATTGAATTTTTTAATAAATGTTTTTTTTTTCTCAGTGATACCATAGAAGAACCAGTTTTGGTTTAACCTTTCAATTATCAAATCTTAAAAGAACCTTTTTTTTTATTTCGGTGAAGAACATTTTAATCATCTAAAGAACCTTTTCCCACCTTAAAGAACCTTTTCCCACTGTAAAGAAGCTTTTGGTTCTTTATAGTGGGAAAAGGTTCTTTATAGTGGGAAAAGCTTCTTTACATTGGGAAAAGGTTCTTTATAGTGGGAAAAAGGTTCTTTATAGTGGGAAAAGCTTCTTTACAGTGGGAAAAGCTTCTTTACAGTGGGAAAAGGTTCTTTATAGTGGGAAGAGGTTCTTTATAGTGGGAAAAGGGAAAAGGTTCTTTACAGTGTGAAAAGGTTCTTTATAGTGGGAAAAGGGAAAATTTTATTTACAGTGGGAAAAGGTTCTTTATAGTGGGAAAAGGGAAAAGGTTCTTTATAGTGGGAAAAGCTTCTTTACAGTGGGAAAGGTTCTTTACAGTGGGAAAAGCTTCTTTATAGTGGGAAAAGGTTCTTTATAGTGGGAAAAGGGAAAAGCTTCTGTACAGTGGGAAAAGGTTCTTTATAGTGGGAAAAGGGAAAAGGTTCTTTACAGTGGGAAAAGGTTCTTTATAGTGGGAAAAGGTTCTTTACAGTGGGAAAAGGTTCTTTATAGTGGGAAAAGGGAAAAGGTTCTTTACAGTGGAAAAAAGGTTATTTACAGTGGGAAGTGGGAAAAGGTTCTTTATAATGGGAAAAGGTTCTTTATAGTGGGAAAAGCTTCTTTACAGTGGGAAAAGGTTCTTTATAGTGGGAAAAAGGTTCTTTATAGTGGGAAAAGCTTCTTTACAGTGGGAAAAGCTTCTTTACAGTGGGAAAAGGTTCTTTATAGTGGGAAGAGGTTCTTTATAGTGGGAAAAGGGAAAAGGTTCTTTACAGTGGGAAAAGGTTCTTTATAGTGGGAAAAGGTTCTTTACAGTGGGAAAAGGTTCTTTATAGTGGGAAAAGGGAAAAGGTTCTTTACAGTGGAAAAAAGGTTATTTACAGTGGGAAGTGGGAAAAGGTTCTTTATAATGGGAAAAGGTTCTTTATAGTGGGAAAAGCTTCTTTACAGTGGGAAAAGGTTCTTTATAGTGGGAAAAAGGTTCTTTATAGTGGGAAAAGCTTCTTTACAGTGGGAAAAGCTTCTTTACAGTGGGAAAAGGTTCTTTATAGTGGGAAGAGGTTCTTTATAGTGGGAAAAGGGAAAAGGTTCTTTATAGTGTGAAAAGGTTCTTTATAGTGGGAAAAGGGAAAAGGTTATTTACAGTGGGAAAAGGTTCTTTATAGTGGGAAAAGGGAAAAGGTTATTTACAGTGGGAAAAGGTTCTTTATAGTGGGAAAAGGGAAAAGGTTATTTACAGTGGGAAAAGGTTCTTTATAGTGGGAAAAGGTTCTTTATAGTGGGAAAAGCTTCTTTACAGTGGGAAAGGTTCTTTATAGTGGGAAAAGGTTCTTTATAGTGTGAAAAGGTTCTTTATAGTGGGAAAAGGTTCTTTATAGTGGGAAGAGGTTCTTTATAGTGGGAAAAGGTTCTTTATAGTGTGAAAAGGTTCTTTATAGTGGGAAAAGGGAAAAGGTTATTTACAGTGGGAAAAGGTTCTTTATAGTGGGAAAAGGTTCTTTACAGTGGGAAAAGCTTCTTTATAGTGGGAAAAGGTTCTTTATATTGGGAAAAGGGAAAAGCTTCTTTACAGTGGGAAAAGGTTCTTTATAGTGGGAAAAGGGAAAAGGTTCTTTACAGTGGGAAAAGGTTCTTTATAGTGGGAAAAGGGAAAAGGTTCTTTACAGTGGGAAAAGGTTCTTTACAGTGGGAAGTGGGAAAAGGTTCTTTATAGTGGGAAAAGGTTCTTTACAGTGGGAAAAGGTTCTTTACAGTGGGAAGTGGGAAAAGGTTCTTTATAGTGGGAAAAAGGAAAAGGTTCTTTATAGTGGGAAAAGGTTCTTTACAGTGGGAAAAGGTTCTTTACAGTGGGAAAATGTTCTTTACAGTGGGAAGTGGGAAAAGCTTCTTTATAGTGGGAAAAGGTTCTTTACAGTGGGAAAAGGTTCTTTACAGTGGGAAGTGGGAAAAGGTTCTTTATAGTGGGAAAAGGTTCTTTATAGTGGGAAAAGGTTCTTTACAGTGGGAAAAGGTTCTTTATAGT
>NC_137131.1:612500-620000 GCF_949319135.1 Squalius cephalus | reverse complement strand
AGAGCATGTCTTATCAATGTCATACTATTTAAAAATGTAGGAATGAACAGGATTTTAAAGTGGATTCCCTTAAGCTTGCTGTATAATATTAATAATGCATTAATAACATTTTCTCTTCTCTTCTATTCTATATCTATTTAAAAAATGTGTATGTGTTTTATACTGAGTTATACTACACTGGGAAGGGTCAAAGCACTTACACTATTGATAGTTGCACTGCTTCTGTTGTCCTCATTTGTAAGTCGCTTTGGATAAAAGCGTCTGCTAAATGATTAAATGTAAATGTAATATCTACATCCGTCACAGAGGAACCCAAGAATAGCCTAACTGAACCTTCTTTTCATGTGAAAAATCTTGCGATTGTGTGTGTTGCTGCATGTCCTATCTCTGAGAGATCAATGGCATCTAAACGCAGAACTGGCTCATGCACTCAGTCAAAGGCCAAGTCTGGCAGTGACGTCATGCTGTCTGCCTCGAGGCCCCGCCCCCTGCGCGCTAGCCCCGCCCCCTCGCGGGTTCCCAGCCAACTTGGACTTGAATGAGGAGCTCAGACGGCTGGGAAAGAAAGTAGTACAAACCGTCTGGGAATAACACCGGGAATACTGGAGGAATACAGAGAGCAGACACCGGGACCGGGAGGGGGGAACCGGCTGAAGGAAAGCCGTGACAAAAGCCCTCAGATCTACCGGGAAGAAGGAAGGGAAAAACCCTGCGTCAATGTTTTTATTCGACAGCGCGCGGCGGTGAATCCCCTGTTTTTTCCACGTCGATCCCCGTGAGATTATTTTTTCCCAATGTTCAGCTTCATGGGTCTGATGAACGGAACCACCGACACACACACCAATGTCTCCTGTACATGTAACTGCAAGAGATCCACTTCATTCCAGAGTATGGCGATCAGTGAGTATCAGTTTCTCTCTGTTTTCCCTGACGTAACGTTACTCTCTCACGAAACCCGCCGAGCGAACCGATTCGGATTAAACTAGTTCCGTTCGAACCGAATCATCTCGCATCCATACAAGCCCGCATTGTGTTTGTGTTCTTCTTTGGGTGCTTAAACTCATCTTTTGTGAGATAGCGAGTCAGATGAACTCCTCTGAAAGTTTTGACGGGGACTAGTTTATGTCGTGGAAGGATCCGGTTAGTGGGTGAAGCGGTCAGTGACAGTCTATAATCATCAGCACATTAGATCATCAATCTCTCTGAAGCCACGGACTCCTAAATATGAGGTTCCCTTTGCGAGGGACCCCTTTCATAACTAATAACATGATAATCTCTCTCTCTCTCTCTCTCTCTCTCTCTCTCTCTCTCTCTCTCTCTCTCTCTCTCTCTCTCTCTCTCTCTATCTATCTATATTCAATACTGGTCAGAAGTTTGGAAACATTACTATTTTTAATGTTTCTGAAAGAGTCTCTTCTGCTCACCAAGGCTGCATTTATTGGATCAAAAATACAGTAAATACAGTGAAATATTATTATAACGCAAAACCGCTGTTTTCTATGTGAATACAGTAAAATGTAATTTATTCCTGTGATCAAAGCTGAATGTTCAGCATCATTACTCCAGTCTTCAGTGTCACATGATCCTTCAGAAATCACTCTAATATGATGATTTATGATCAGTGTTGGAAACACTTGTGCTGCTTAATATATTTTTGTGGAACCTGTTTTTCAGGATTCTTTCAGGAATAAAAAGTTAAAAAGTTCATTTATTCAAAATAACAATATAAATCTTTACCGTCAATTTAAAGAGTGATTTCTGAAGGATCATGTGACACTGAAGACTGGAGTAATGATGCTTTGATCAGGAATAAATTACACTTTACTATATATTCACATAGAAAACAGCTGATTTACATTAGAATAATATTTCACATTTTTTACTGTATTTTTGATCAAATAAACACCGTGTTGATGAGCAGAAGAGACTCATTCAGAAACATTAATAATAGTGTGTTTTGTAATGCTGTAATTGACGGGGAAAGTCTGCACAGTTTCTCTTTGCACATGATAATGATGTAAGATGTGCAGATTTTCATAAGCTCTCTGTCATGATGTGTTCTGATCCGTGTTTATCAGAACGGATGTGGTGTGACGTTCTGTCTGCCCACAATCCTCAGCTGGGAGTCGCCCGACTAATACTTAATTTGTAGTGACTAACTCATTGTTCAGACGTCGGCCCCCTGTTGTCCAGCTCACACACACACACACACACACACACACACACACACATTCTCTTTGATTAACCGTCTTGCAAAATCTGTCTGCAGTTTCCAAATAATCTTTTGTAAAAGAAAAGCTGAGCAAATAAGAAGGTGATATGAGCTTGTGTTGGGAAGACTAATGTCACTGTTATGGGAAAAAGATTTGCAGAGAATTCCGAGGTGGGACTTCAGGCGTCTCCATTATCTCTTCCGGTAAATATAATGTTCCTGGTATTTCTTGGCTTGTTTGTCTAGACAGAGACTCGTCACGCCTGATCTGAGGATGTTCTCTGGAAACGAAAGTGAAGTTGATCGAGCCGGTTCAGTCGGAAGCCCGTCAGGATTCGGTGTGGGCGGCGAGGGAAGGGTTTAGTTATTTATATGTTGCTTCAGTCTGAGGATCTCCAACCGTTTGCACATTTTGCAGAAAAGGCCACAAGAATAAATGATTCTTGATTGTTGTTTTGAAGGATGGAAGGTTTGTGTGTTTCAGATCACAGAAATTATGCTTTCAACAATTACAGTCAAACCAACATGTATTCAGACTCCTTCAACATTTCTCACATTATCTCAGTTTATTCGCTATAGTTTAGAAAATGGTAATAAAATATGAGCAGAACTCGGTTGATATTTGACTGGTTTTGTCCGTCCTTCTGTTAGACTGTCTCACACATGAATTATGTTGAATATCTGTCAGCTGTTAAATTTAACTACACAATTAGATAATACCAGTTTAGCTCAACCAATCACCAAGCAATGCTTCATTGTGTTCAGTCTGTGTGTGAAAAGAGCATTAGCAATTAAAGACAAAACACAAGTCATTTTTGGTCCCAAATGTTTATAAATGTCACTGGTAGTCGCTGTATGAAGAGTTTCTGGGTGTAATATGTCACAGTTTACTTTATTCTACATAAATGAACTATAGTGTCCTGATCACACTAGTGAAAACATATCAAAAATGAAATCTGGTGTCTGAATACTTTGGTCTGACTGTGTGTGTGTTACAGTGAGGGAGACACAAGCCGGACAGAAAGAGTGTGAGCTCTCGCTCGCTTCCTTCACGATCACAGAAGCCGGAGAGATAGAGCGATAGACGTACGTCACTCTCGATCAGATGCACGTCCGTCTCTGAATCACTTCAACATCAAAGAAAGTTCAACACAGACTGACGAATAGAAATGTCAGCCCAAAGAAAACACACCAAACTTTCACATGTGATCGTATGTCGTGAGCACAAGCCATAATCAACATGACCTTTGCTAACCACAGAATGAACTCACAGTACAAATAAACTTAAATTGAAATGCATAAAGCGAAGCCTGTTTTTAAGATAATTTTAGACACACATAAACCCTGCGTCTCATGCTGAACGAAATGGTGTTATTTGGAATGTGTTCGTCGTCGTTCTGCCTTTTAATGTGAGCTGGTTTACATCTCAAACTCTGCATTACAGTGTGGAAACGTGTTTAAAGGGTCATTCCACCCATTTGAACATTGTTTTTTTATTTAAAGTGGGTCATATATGTAGTCGAAATGTAAAATAAATTTTGAATTTGGTGCCCCTCGTGACCGAGGAAAGACAAAAAATAACTTCAGGACGCATTTGTATGAAAGACAATAACTCCCACAATGCACCACATTGCACAGCTCCGCAAGCCACTCCCACTAATCCAGAAAGCGCATATCTGCCTATAAGAGAAATCACTCTTCCGTCTACAAGGCTAGCTACCACCAGAGCTTGAAATTCATTTCACATTCACACAAAATGTCTAGTTAGTTGGCGAACTCATTAGTGCATTACTCCTCGTTTGTATTTCTTTCGAAAAGGTGAATTATTGCATGGTACCTGGATGTTCAGTCAGAACATATGCGGTGCGAAACTAGGATAGTTCTCAACACAAACGTCCGTGTCCTCGTCTGATTCAGAGATTTCGTCCAGGAGAAATTGTCATCGTTGAAATTCTTTGCCGCAGACGGACTCTATCTCTGTGTTCGTAGCGGTTCGTAGTTGCATTGTGAGATCACCGGCGCCACCAGTCCGCCCTAACTCGAGCCAGTCCGGGCTCCTCGTCCGCGGCAGGCAGGTCTTCTGCCTCGGCTGCTCTTCGCTATAATGCGGCTTGTAAAGGTAGCCACAAACACCTGATTCAAGCATCAGACTTCCGAAATCCTCTTCTATATCATATTGAGCACTCTCCTCCGCTATTGTCATAACTGTACATCTGTCTCCACAGCGCCTGTTAGCTTAGCTTCAAACAAGATGGAGGATATTGCTTTCAGTTTCAGAGAGTAAAGTCCCACCCACTGATCTGTAATAGGTCTGTAGCGTGAGCGGGTCCCGCCCCCTGGGAAAGATGAAGAACTAGTGCTTGTAGTCTCAACAGAAATCCCCCCCTCTTACACTTCCTCCGACAATGACGCAAAATGACGATTTTTGCGTCATTGTAGGAGGAAGTGTAAAAGGTAAATAACGGATTTCTCCCGTCTCAGGGGAAAATGAGAGAGTGTTGCACGACCATTCAATAGTATGACTGGGTTTCTAACAATGCAAAGCTTAATGCAAATGGGTGGAGTGTCCCTTTAATCTTGACAATAATGCAAAACAACCTTAATGTTCTTAAAAAAGCTTCATTTTCTTTATGCAACAAGAAATTCTCTTGATTGAGAACGTGTTTGGGAAACAGGGAATGTTCTGTCAGAGGGATGAACAGATGTTCTTCAAGAGACGTTAATCGAACGTTCGTTCAAAGTTATCTGGACTTTAATAATGTTCTCTAAACATCAGCACAAAAACATTATTTATACATCGTTCATGGAGCGTTTTTTCCTCGAATGTTTCATGTTTTTTAAATGTTTCTACTTGTTTCAGAACATTCAAAAGTAACGCTCTCATAATGTTTGGAATCTTTCCTTGATGTTTTGCATAAACAAGAAAAACGGGATGTTTTTAACATTCAGAAGTAACGTTTTCATAACTTCGTAAACATTCTCAGAACATTTTTCTGAGCTGGGTTGACATTGGCTGTCAATGTTTTTATTTTTCACCAGCTGGTGTCCTTATTGTTATACTTCTGGTGTGAATAATTATAGAGTGATTTTTAAAGTCCCCCTGTAGTCAATCATTTTATCCCTTAAAACTGAATGACATTTTTTTTTTTTTTTTATACATATCTTTTTTCCTTGAAAAAAGATTCTTCATGCCTTAAAATATCTTGAATGTAACTCGACACCCTTGCCTCATTTAGTATGTGCGGTTCTCTGAATATGCAAATGAGCCCCGCCTCCACTCACTCACTCACTCAGAGATCCACTGGTTGTCGATCACACGTTGATCTGATTGGTTACAAGGTAGTTTGTGACGTCAGAAACACCAGCGATTTCAAAGCGTGTTTTTGAGACTGTCTTTGGTTCACTGCAGTTTTAAGGAGGAAATACTCAGCAATGCTGTCGACTTATGAACTTACACAAGCAGATTAAAAACACCACATAGACACATAAACTAAAGCTTACAGGAAATGCTGTTTGTCTGAAGCTGGTCGTGTTTGCGGTGGGAATGCTGGAGCAGATCATCCCTTCGGGGTAAGATGGGACGGGACCGGATATTACAGCTGGTGTTTGTCCTCTTATCGTTTGTGCTTCTTGTCTCTCCATGACAGTATGTAGTACAGTAAAAAATAAATGTCTTTACTGTAACTTTTGATCAATTTAATTCATCCTTGATGAATAAAAGTATTGATTTATTTTATTTATTTCCCCAAAAAATAAAATATAATGTATTTAATGTTACAAAGATTATATTTCAGATAAATGCTGTTCTTTTGAACTTTCTATTCATCAAAGAATCCTGAAATACAATGTAAATAACTGTTTTCAACACTGATAATAATCATAAATGTTTCTTGATCATCAAATCCTCATATTAGAGTGATTTCTGAAGGATCATGTGACACTGAAGACTGGAGTAATGATGCTGAACATTCAGATCACAGGAATAAATTACACTTTACTGTATATTCACATAGAGAACAGCTGATTTACATTGTTATAATATTTCACAATATTATTATTATTAATATTTTTTTGTATTTGTAATCAAATAAATGCAGCTTTGAAATTCAAGTTTTCAGAGTTTTAGTGTCTACATTAAATTGCTATATATTATGTATAATAATGCAATGTGAGAATATTAGAGTAAAAAGTGGCCTACGTTATTTTAAATATATCTAGTGAGTGACAGAGCACTTTCATATTCGTGTCTTCAGCTTCAGAATCATGAATATTGTTACTCTGGTGTCTCTATAGTCCTGTGCTTTGGGTTTCGGCATCAAGTCCAATCCTGTCCATTTACACACACAATGTAATATCAAATTTAGCATTTTAATCAACAGTACATTTTTTGTTAACATTTTATCATATGTCTTGGAGTATCACAGTAATGTCGTATCGTGAGTTCAGTATTGTGATATGTAACGAATCGTGACATGAGAGGATCGTTACACCTCGAGGGCCCTATTTTAACGATCTAAGCTCATGGTCTAAAGCGCACTGCGCAAGTTCACTTAGGGCGTCCGAATCCACTTTTGCTAGTTTAACGACAGGAAAAATGGTCGGCGCTCCCGGCGCTGGTCTAAAAGGGTCGTCCCTATTCTCTTAATGAGTAATGGGTGTGTTTTATCTCTATTCTCTTAATGAGTAATGGGTGTGTTTTATCTCTATTCTCTTAATGAGTAATGGGTGTGTTTTATCTCTATTCTCTTAATGAGTAATGGGTGTGTTTTATCTCTATTCTCTTAATGAGTAATGGGTGTGTTTTATCTCTATTCTCTTAATGAGTAATGGGTGTGTTTTATCCCTATTCTCTTAATGAGTAATGGGTGTGTTTTATCTCTATTCTCTTAATGAGTAATGGGTGTGTTTTATCTCTATTCTCTTAATGAGTAATGGGTGTGTTTTATCTCTATTCTCTTAATGAGTAATGGGTGTGTTTTATCTCTATTCTCTTAATGAGTAATGGGTGTGTTTTATCTCTATTCTCTTAATGAGTAATGGGTGTGTTTTATCTCTATTCTCTTAACGAGTAATGGGTGTGTTTTATCTCTATTCTCTTAACGAGTAATGGGTGTGTTTTATCTCTATTCTCTTAATGAGTAATGGGTGTGTTTTATCTCTATTCTCTTAATGAGTAATGGGTGTGTTTTATCTCTATTCTCTTAATGAGTAATGGGTGTGTTTTATCTCTATTCTCTTAATGAGTAATGGGTGTGTTTTATCTCTATTCTCTTAATGAGTAATGGGTG
>NC_137131.1:592500-605000 GCF_949319135.1 Squalius cephalus | reverse complement strand
AGACCTGGAATCAGCCGAACACACACACACACACACACACACACACACACACACGACTGAGACTCAGACCTGGAATCAGCCGAACACACACACACACACACACACGACTGAGACTCAGACCTGGAATCAGCCGAACACACACACACACACACACACACACACACACACACACACGACTGAGACTCAGACCTGGAATCAGCCGAACACACACACACACACACACACACACACACACACACACACACGACTGAGACTCAGACCTGGAATCAGCCGAACACACACACACACACACACACACACACACACGACTGAGACTCAGACCTGGAATCAGCCGAACACACACACACACACACACACACACACACGACTGAGACTCAGACCTGGAATCAGCCGAACACACACACACACACACACACACACACACACACACACGACTGAGACTCAGACCTGGAATCAGCCGAACACACACACACACACACACACACACACACACACACACACGACTGAGACTCAGACCTGGAATCAGCCGAACACACACACACACACACACACACGACTGAGACTCAGACCTGGAATCAGCCGAACACACACACACACACACACACACACACACACGACTGAGACTCAGACCTGGAATCAGCCGAACACACACACACACACACACACACACACGACTGAGACTCAGACCTGGAATCAGCCGAACACACACACACACACGACTGAGACTCAGACCTGGAATCAGCCGAACACACACACACACACACACACACACACACACACACGACTGAGACTCAGACCTGGAATCAGCCGAACACACACACACACACACACACACACACACACACACACACGACTGAGACTCAGACCTGGAATCAGCCGAACACACACACACACACACACACACACACACGACTGAGACTCAGACCTGGAATCAGCCGAACACACACACACACACACACACACACACACACACACACGACTGAGACTCAGACCTGGAATCAGCCGAACACACACACACACACACACACACACACACACACACACGACTGAGACTCAGACCTGGAATCAGCCGAACACACACACACACACACACACACACACACACACACACGACTGAGACTCAGACCTGGAATCAGCCGAACACACACACACACACACACACACACACACGACTGAGACTCAGACCTGGAATCAGCCGAACACACACACACACACACACACACACACACGACTGAGACTCAGACCTGGAATCAGCCGAACACACACACACACACACACACACACACACACACACACGACTGAGACTCAGACCTGGAATCAGCCGAACACACACACACACACACACACACACACACACACACACGACTGAGACTCAGACCTGGAATCAGCCGAACACACACACACACACACACACACACACACACACACACGACTGAGACTCAGACCTGGAATCAGCCGAACACACACACACACACACACACACACACACACACACACGACTGAGACTCAGACCTGGAATCAGCCGAACACACACACACACACACACACACACACACACACACACGACTGAGACTCAGACCTGGAATCAGCCGAACACACACACACACACACACACACACACACGACTGAGACTCAGACCTGGAATCAGCCGAACACACACACACACACACACACACACACACGACTGAGACTCAGACCTGGAATCAGCCGAACACACACACACACACACACACACACACACACACACACGACTGAGACTCAGACCTGGAATCAGCCGAACACACACACACACACACACACACACACACACACACGACTGAGACTCAGACCTGGAATCAGCCGAACACACACACACACACACACACACACACACACACACACGACTGAGACTCAGACCTGGAATCAGCCGAACACACACACACACACACACACACACACACACACACACGACTGAGACTCAGACCTGGAATCAGCCGAACACACACACACACACACACACACACACACACACACACGACTGAGACTCAGACCTGGAATCAGCCGAACACACACACACACACACACACACACACACGACTGAGACTCAGACCTGGAATCAGCCGAACACACACACACACACACACACACACACACACACACACGACTGAGACTCAGACCTGGAATCACCGTCACCAATCTGAGAAAAAACACTTTGCATGTATTTGGTCAAGTTTTCTTTGGGGTTTGATTGATGTGTTTCCGTTCGCTGATTGTTTATTTGTTCACTTTGACTTTTTTGCATCCCGACCCTTATTTTCATTTGTTTGTGTCGATGCAAAATGGCGTTTGTTAGAGACCGCGTTCATAATCCCGCTGAACAGAGCTGCACGACTCTGGAGAAATGGAGAATCAAGCTTTTTTTTCTTTAGAAAATTCCATTACTGGAATTCATCATATTCCATTCATTTTTTAATAGTGTTTCACATTCTGGTAAAACAATGTCATTGATAGAATCTTTATTTGAAGCGTCAAATTACTTTCCAAAGGTGATTTACTGTATTTTGGTCTCTACCGTAGACATCAGTGTTTACATCTGAACTATAAACATTTATTCCAGCACTTCTGTTATAATTTGAATGTTTGTGAAACAGAAATAATGATGATGTGTGGTTCGAAACACTGTTTGTGAAGCTGTTTTAAATAGGAATGCGTGTTTGAATGGAGATAAACGTGCAGCTCTTCTGCTGAACAATGATTCAGGAGTTCAACCGTCAGTCTCATTAAAGCATAGTTTGCATTGTTTACCGCATCTCCCGCCCTAGGCGTGTTTTGAACGGCGTTAGACAAACACACACTGCGTGTTGAGACGGATTCCTCAATGCTCACCTGACCGCCGCTAGACCAAACACACACACTCGTCTGCTACACACACACACTCGTCTGCTACACACACACACTTGTCTGCTACACACACACCTGTCTGCTAAACACACTCGTCTGCTACACACACACCTGTCTGCTAAACACACTCGTCTGCTACACACACACTCGTCTGCTACACACACACCTGTCTGCTAAACACACTCGTCTGCTACACACACACCTGTCTGCTAAACACACTCGTCTGCTAAACACACTCGTCTGCCAAACACACTCGTCTGCTACACACACACTCGTCTGCTACACACACACTCGTCTGCTAAACACACTCGTCTGCTACACACACACTCGTCTGCTACACACACACTCGTCTGCTAAACACACTCGTCTGCTAAACACACTCGTCTGCCAAACACACTCGTCTGCTAAACACTCGTCTGCTAAACACACTCGTCTGCCAAACACACTCGTCTGCTAAACACACTCGTCTGCTACACACACACACTCGTCTGCTACACACACACACCTGTCTGCTAAACACACTCGTCTGCTACACACACACCTGTCTGCTAAACACACTCGTCTGCTACACACACACTCGTCTGCTAAACACACTCGTCTGCTACACACACACACTCGTCTGCTACACACACACACCTGTCTGCTAAACACACTCGTCTGCTACACACACACCTGTCTGCTAAACACACTCGTCTGCTACACACACACTCGTCTGCTACACACACACCTGTCTGCTAAACACACTCGTCTGCTAAACACACTCGTCTGCTAAACACACTCGTCTGCTAAACACACTCGTCTGCCAAACACACTCGTCTGCTACACACACACTCGTCTGCTACACACACACCTGTCTGCTAAACACACTCGTCTGCTACACACACACCTGTCTGCTAAACACACTCGTCTGCTAAACACACTCGTCTGCCAAACACACTCGTCTGCTACACACACACTCGTCTGCTAAACACACTCGTCTGCCAAACACACTCGTCTGCCAAACACACTCGTCTGCTAAACACACACTCGTCTGCTACACACACACACCTGTCTGCTAAACACACTCGTCTGCTACACACACACTCGTCTGCCAAACACACTCGTCTGCCAAACACACTCGTCTGCCAAACACACTCGTCTGCTACACACACACCTGTCTGCTAAACACACTCGTCTGCTACACACACACTCGTCTGCTACACACACACTCGTCTGCCAAACACACTCGTCTGCCAAACACACTCGTCTGCTAAACACACTCGTCTGCCAAACACACTCGTCTGCTACACACACACTCGTCTGCTAAACACACTCGTCTGCCAAACACACTCGTCTGCCAAACACACTCGTCTGCTAAACACACACTCGTCTGCTACACACACACCTGTCTGCTAAACACACTCGTCTGCTACACACACACTCGTCTGCTACACACACACTCGTCTGCTAAACACACTCGTCTGCCAAACACACTCGTCTGCTACACACACACTCGTCTGCTAAACACACTCGTCTGCTAAACACACTCGTCTGCCAAACACACTCGTCTGCCAAACACACTCGTCTGCTAAACACACACTCGTCTGCTACACACACACCTGTCTGCTAAACACACTCGTCTGCTACACACACACTCGTCTGCTACACACACACTCGTCTGCTAAACACACTCGTCTGCCAAACACACTCGTCTGCCAAACACACTCGTCTGCTAAACACACACTCGTCTGCTACACACACACCTGTCTGCTAAACACACTCGTCTGCTACACACACTCGTCTGCCAAACACACTCGTCTGCTACACACACACTCGTCTGCTAAACACACTCGTCTGCTAAACACACTCGTCTGCCAAACACACTCGTCTGCTACACACACACTCGTCTGCTAAACACACTCGTCTGCCAAACACACTCGTCTGCTAAACACACTCGTCTGCCAAACACACTCGTCTGCTAAACACACACTCGTCTGCTACACACACACCTGTCTGCTAAACACACTCGTCTGCTACACACACACTCGTCTGCTACACACACACTCGTCTGCTAAACACACTCGTCTGCCAAACACACTCGTCTGCCAAACACACTCGTCTGCTAAACACACTCGTCTGCCAAACACACTCGTCTGCTAAACACACTCGTCTACTAAACACACTCGTCTGCTAAACACACTCGTCTGCCAAACACACACACTCGTCTGCTACACACACACACACACTCGTCTGCTAAACACACACACTCGTCTGCCAAACACACACACTCGTCTGCCAAACACACACACTCGTCTGCCAAACACACTCGTCTGCCAAACACACTCGTCTGCCAAACACACTCGTCTGCCAAACACACTCGTCTGCTAAACACACTCGTCTGCTAAACACACTCGTCTGCTAAACACACTCGTCTGCCAAACACACTCGTCTGCTACACACACACTCGTCTGCTAAACACACTCGTCTGCTAAACACACTCGTCTGCCAAACACACTCGTCTGCCAAACACACTCGTCTGCTAAACACACTCGTCTGCCAAACACACACTCGTCTGCTACACACACACCTGTCTGCTAAACACACTCGTCTGCTACACACACACTCGTCTGCTACACACACACTCGTCTGCTACACACACACTCGTCTGCTAAACACACTCGTCTGCCAAACACACTCGTCTGCCAAACACACTCGTCTGCTAAACACACTCGTCTGCCAAACACACTCGTCTGCTAAACACACTCGTCTGCTAAACACACTCGTCTGCCAAACACACACACTCGTCTGCTACACACACACACACTCGTCTGCTAAACACACACACTCGTCTGCCAAACACACACACTCGTCTGCCAAACACACACACTCGTCTGCCAAACACACTCGTCTGCCAAACACACTCGTCTGCCAAACACACTCGTCTGCCAAACACACTCGTCTGCTAAACACACTCGTCTGCTAAACACACTCGTCTGCCAAACACACTCGTCTGCTACACACACACTCGTCTGCTAAACACACTCGTCTGCTAAACACACTCGTCTGCCAAACACACTCGTCTGCTACACACACACTCGTCTGCTACACACACACTCGTCTGCTAAACACACTCGTCTGCTACACACACACTCGTCTGCTAAACACACTCGTCTGCTAAACACACTCGTCTGCCAAACACACTCGTCTGCTAAACACACTCGTCTGCTAAACACACTCGTCTGCCAAACACACTCGTCTGCTAAACACACTCGTCTGCTACACACACACACTCGTCTGCTACACACACACCTGTCTGCTAAACACACTCGTCTGCTACACACACACCTGTCTGCTAAACACACTCGTCTGCTACACACACACTCGTCTGCTACACACACACCTGTCTGCTAAACACACTCGTCTGCTAAACACACTCGTCTGCCAAACACACTCGTCTGCTACACACACACTCGTCTGCTACACACACACCTGTCTGCTAAACACACTCGTCTGCTACACACACACCTGTCTGCTAAACACACTCGTCTGCTAAACACACTCGTCTGCCAAACACACTCGTCTGCTACACACACACTCGTCTGCTAAACACACTCGTCTGCTAAACACACTCGTCTGCCAAACACACTCGTCTGCTAAACACACACTCGTCTGCTACACACACACCTGTCTGCTAAACACACTCGTCTGCTACACACACACTCGTCTGCTACACACACACTCGTCTGCCAAACACACTCGTCTGCTAAACACACACACTCATCTGTTAAACACACTCGTCTGCCAAACACACTCGTCTGCCAAACACACTCATCTGCCAAACACACTCGTCTGCCAAACACACTCGTCTGCCAAACACACACACTCGTCTGCTAAACACACTCGTCTGCCAAACACACTCGTCTGCCAAACACACACACTCGTCTGCTAAACACACTCGTCTGTTAAACATACTCGTCTGCTACACACACACACTCGTCTGTTAAACATACTCGTCTGCTAAACACACACACTCGTCTGTTAAACACACTCGTCTGCCAAACACACTCGTCTGCCAAACACACTCATCTGCCAAACACACTCGTCTGCCAAACACACTCGTCTGCCAAACACACTCGTCTGCCAAACACACACACTCGTCTGCTAAACACACTCGTCTGCCAAACACACTCGTCTGCCAAACACACACACTCGTCTGCTAAACACACTCGTCTGTTAAACATACTCGTCTGCCAAACACACATACTCGTCTGCTAAACACACACACTCGTCTGCTAAACACACTCGTCTGTTAAACACACTCGTCTGCTAAACACACACACTCGTCTGCCAAACACACTCGTCTGCCAAACACACTCGTCTGCCAAACACACACTCGTCTGCCAAACACACACACTCGTCTGCCAAACACACACACTCGTCTGCTAAACACACTCGTCTGCCAAACACACTCGTCTGCCAAACACACACACTCGTCTGCTAAACACACTCGTCTGTTAAACATACTCGTCTGTTAAACATACTCGTCTGCTAAACACACACACTCGTCTGTTAAACACACTCGTCTGCCAAACACACTCGTCTGCCAAACACACTCGTCTGCTAAACACACTCGTCTGCTACACACACACTCGTCTGCTACACACACACTCGTCTGCTACACACACACTCGTCTGCCAAACACACTCGTCTGCTACACACACACTCGTCTGCTACACACACACTCGTCTGCCAAACACACTCGTCTGCCAAACACACTCGTCTGCCAAACACACTCGTCTGCTAAACACACACTCGTCTGCTACACACACACCTGTCTGCTAAACACACTCGTCTGCTACACACACACTCGTCTGCTACACACACACACTCGTCTGCCAAACACACTCGTCTGCTAAACACACACACTCATCTGTTAAACACACTCGTCTGCCAAACACACTCGTCTGCCAAACACACTCGTCTGCCAAACACACACACTCGTCTGCTAAACACACTCGTCTGCCAAACACACTCGTCTGCCAAACACACACACTCGTCTGCTAAACACACTCGTCTGTTAAACACACACACTCGTCTGCTAAACACACTCGTCTGTTAAACACACACACTCGTCTGCTAAACACACTCGTCTGTTAAACACACACACTCGTCTGCTAAACACACTCGTCTGTTAAACACACACACTCGTCTGCTAAACACACTCGTCTGTTAAACATACTCGTCTGCTACACACACACACTCGTCTGTTAAACATACTCGTCTGCTAAACACACACACTCGTCTGTTAAACACACTCGTCTGCCAAACACACTCGTCTGCCAAACACACTCATCTGCCAAACACACTCGTCTGCCAAACACACTCGTCTGCCAAACACACTCGTCTGCCAAACACACACATTCGTCTGCTAAACACACTCGTCTGCCAAACACACTCGTCTGCCAAACACACACACTCGTCTGCTAAACACACTCGTCTGTTAAACATACTCGTCTGCCAAACACACACACTCGTCTGTTAAACATACTCGTCTGCCAAACACACTCGTCTGCCAAACACACTCGTCTGCTAAACACACTCGTCTGCTACACACACACTCGTCTGCTACACACACACTCGTCTGCTACACACACACTCGTCTGCCAAACACACTCGTCTGCTACACACACACTCGTCTGCTACACACACACTCGTCTGCCAAACACACTCGTCTGCCAAACACACTCGTCTGCTAAACACACACTCGTCTGCTACACACACACCTGTCTGCTAAACACACTCGTCTGCTACACACACACTCGTCTGCTACACACACACTCGTCTGCCAAACACACTCGTCTGCTAAACACACACACTCATCTGTTAAACACACTCGTCTGCCAAACACACTCGTCTGCCAAACACACACACTCGTCTGCTAAACACACTCGTCTGCCAAACACACTCGTCTGCCAAACACACACACTCGTCTGCTAAACACACTCGTCTGTTAAACACACACACTCGTCTGCTAAACACACTCGTCTGTTAAACACACACACTCGTCTGCTAAACACACTCGTCTGTTAAACACACACACTCGTCTGCTAAACACACTCGTCTGTTAAACACACACACTCGTCTGCTAAACACACTCGTCTGTTAAACATACTCGTCTGCTACACACACACACTCGTCTGTTAAACATACTCGTCTGCTAAACACACACACTCGTCTGTTAAACACACTCGTCTGCCAAACACACTCGTCTGCCAAACACACTCGTCTGCCAAACACACTCGTCTGCCAAACACACTCGTCTGCCAAACACACACATTCGTCTGCTAAACACACTCGTCTGCCAAACACACTCGTCTGCCAAACACACACACTCGTCTGCTAAACACACTCGTCTGTTAAACATACTCGTCTGCCAAACACACACACTCGTCTGTTAAACATACTCGTCTGCTAAACACACACACTCGTCTGCTAAACACACTCGTCTGCTAAACACACACACTCGTCTGCCAAACACACTCGTCTGCCAAACACACTCGTCTGCCAAACACACACTCGTCTGCCAAACACACACACTCGTCTGCCAAACACACACACTCGTCTGCTAAACACACTCGTCTGCCAAACACACTCGTCTGCCAAACACACACACTCGTCTGCTAAACACACTCGTCTGTTAAACATACTCGTCTGCTAAACACACACACTCGTCTGTTAAACACACTCGTCTGCCAAACACACTCGTCTGCCAAACACACTCGTCTGCTAAACACACTCGTCTGCTACACACACACTCGTCTGCTACACACACACTCGTCTGCTACACACACACTCGTCTGCCAAACACACTCGTCTGCTACACACACACTCGTCTGCTACACACACACTCGTCTGCCAAACACACTCGTCTGCCAAACACACTCGTCTGCCAAACACACTCGTCTGCCAAACACACTCGTCTGCCAAACACACTCGTCTGCTAAACACACTCGTCTGCTAAACACACTCGTCTGCCAAACACACTCGTCTGCCAAACACACACACACTCGTCTGCTAAACACACACACTCGTCTGTCAAACACACTCGTCTGCTACACACACACTCGTCTGCTACACACACACTCGTCTGCTAAACACACTCGTCTGCTTATCCAAACATGCACATCTGAACCTTCAGCAGAGACCCGTACCAGTTAGTCCACAGCTGTATGACGTTTATTTAAGTTAAATTATAATATTTTATTTTATTATTTTGATGTTTAAATTTATATATATATATATATATATTATGTATTCCAAGTTTTGGCAATATTGTATTATTAACAGTCATGCCAATAAAGCAAATTTGAATTTAAATGTATATGACATGCACCAATTCAGATGTTCTGACCAATATCTTATGATTGACAAAGCCTGATGTTATAATCTAATGTTAATGCAGAGTAGAGAACCAATCAGCATCCAGGACTGGTGTTTTATAACGTGTTTCCCACAGTCGGGTTCGCTGTGAACGCCAGCGCTCGTAAGTCAGAGCGAGAGAGTCTCTCTCTTTGTGTCTCTCTCTGTCTCTGCATTGTCATTCCCATGGAAATTAGCAAGCAAATTGTGACACCCTTTGACCTTTCACAAACACACACACACACAGCTACCACACCCACTTACCCGTCTGTGAGAGTGTGTGAGAGAGATATCATTTCTAATTATTATCAATGTTGAAAACAGTGTTGCTTCATATTTTTGGGGAAACTATGAAACATTACCATTCAAAAGTTTGTGGTCAGTAAGATAAAAAAAAAATATATATATATACTTTTTTTCATCAATGACGCATTAAAATTTATCAAAAATGACAGTAAAGACATTTATAATGTTACAAAAGATTCTATTTCAAATAAATGCTGTTCTTTAGAACTTTCTGTTCATCAAAGAATCCTGAGAAATAAAATGCATCACAGTTTCCACAAACATATGAAACTGTTTTCAACACTGATAATAATCATAAATGTTTCTTGATCATCAAATCATCATATTAGAGTGATTTCTGAAGGATCATGTGACACTGAAGACTGGAGTAATGATGCTGAACATTCAGCTTTGATCACAGGAATAAATTACACTTTACTATATATTCACATATAAAACATCTGATTTACATTGGAATAATATTTCAAAATTTTGTGAGCAGAAGAGACTCTTTCCACATTTAAAAAATCTGAATTATATTATATATTTGCTGGAGGAGGTATTTTATTAATTCTTCCATTGAAGACAGCCCTGAATGTCGCAAAGGGAAGTTTGGTCAGATTTAAACTAATATCTGAGGTCAAATTTGTTCCCAGACTGCAGCTAAACAAACAAACACTCTCTCTCTCTCACACACACACACACACACACACACACACACACACACACACACACACGCCCCTCTCCTCTGTCTGTTCAGTGTTGTCTGGCACGACTGACCCGAGAGAGAGAGACGGGGGAGGAGCTTTGACCCCTCGTGACCCCTGTGTCTGATCTGTGTGTGTGTGTGTGTGTGTGTGTGTGTGCCGTCATCAGCTGCTCTCTTCAGCTCTTTGAATAGATGTCACAGTGTCAGTGTTACAGCTTCATAAACTTATACGACTTGTTGTTGTTTATTTCTTGATTCTCCTGTAAGCTGATGACAGATCAGTGATGATGCGCTGGAGGAAGTGATGTCACTTTTATAGATTCTGATGAAATCTGATTTGAGTGGCAGACAGACATGATGCCAGAAACTGTGTTTGGAGACGTTTGGAAATGCAGAAATGATTTATAAATGAATATTGATGTCGTTTCTGAGCTGTTATGAGTTTAAGCTCCATTACAATAGTCATAACTATAACCATAATCTTTTAATAGTTAAATATTGTTATTGTTCTTACTGTGAATGGGCTTTAACCGCTGATAGTTTTAACATCAGGCTGAAATTATTGACATTGTTTGGTTCGGTTTAGTGAGTGATGCAAAACATTTCAAATGAAAAATGTAACGAAATGTTGCCGGTCATTTTAAATGTAACAACTTTGGTGCAAAACATTTTTTTTGTGTGTGTGTGTGTGTGTGTGTGTGTGTGTGTGTGTGTGTGTGTGTGTGTGTGTGTGTGTGTGATTTTCAGTTACACTTTTCATTTGTTAACATTAGCAAACATGAACTAAAAATTTAAATTGTTATTAATCTTAGTTCATGTTAATTTCTACATTTATTAATACATTTTTAAAATCATAAGTCTGTAAAGGAGTTAATGCACTAACAATATTGATCAGAATTAGTTCATGTTAACTTATGCATTAACTAACGAGAGCTTTAAAAAAAAGTACAAAGTGCAACTGTGATTTATATATATACAGTCAAACCAAACATTATTCAGACACCAGATATAATCTTTTAGGCCTATATGTTTTCACTAGTGTGATCAGGACACTATAGTTCATTTATGTGAGTGAGGAGAGCAGAATAAAGTAAACTGTGACATATTACACCCAATAACTCTTCATACAGCGACTACCAGTGACATTTATAACAATTTGTGACCAAATATTACTCAGACACTTTAACCTGATCATGTTTTGCTGAAGTGTGTTTTCTTTAATTGCTAA
>NC_137131.1:565000-587500 GCF_949319135.1 Squalius cephalus | reverse complement strand
AACATATTGTAAATGTGATTTTTGGGGCTAAATCTTCAGCACAGCCGTTATGCAGAACAGAGCACACGGCAATGAAGGGGTTAATCGAGGAAAAAATTTGTTTGGATTAATTAATTGCATTGTGTTGAAAATAAATGGATAATTATTGCATAAATATTATTTAGTGCCATAAAATTCCCTCAAAATACATGATATAAAATAAAATAAAATGATAATTTTCAAAAATTGCATACAAATGCATAATAATTACACAAAAATGCATAAATATAACTTAGGACCATACAATTCCCTCAGAATACAAAATATTACAAATATGACTGAACAAAAATGTCAAAACATTGCATTAGAAATGCATAGCATTTATGCAAAAAGAAAGCATAATTATTAATAAAATTCCCACAAAATTCAAAATATTTAAAAATATTATTGAACAAAAATACAATACATTGACTTTACTGGGGAACAAAACATACATTTGCATTGTTTTTGACTGAGGAGTATGAGCCGAGTGACCCCTGAGTGACCCCTGGGTGACCCCTGAGTGACCCCTGAGTGAGGAGCAGCAGCGCTTCAGTGAACAGTCAAAAAATTGCATTAAAAATGCGCAATATGCAAAAAGAATGCATAGTATTTATGCAAAAAAGACTGTGACGGGGAAAAACCATATATTTGTGGTGTTTTAGACGGAGAGGAGCAGGAGCGGCAGCGCATGAGTGACTTAAAGATATGATTGAACAAAAATGTCATACAATTGCATTAAAAATGCACAATATGCTAAACGAATGCATAAATGTTACTTAGTGCCATAAAATTCCCTCAAAATACAAAATATTAAAAATATGATTGAACAAAAATGTCAAAACATTGCATAAAAATTAGGGCTGTCAAAGTTAGCGCGTTAATAACGCGTTAACGCAAAATCATATTAACGGCACAAATTTTTTTAACGCGCGATTAACGCAGCGCGTATTTTCTGTTTGACCCGTGGCCCAACCCCAGTTGGAGAAATGGAGATACAGTGTTGCCAACTTAGCGACATTGCAGACCCCTTTAGCGATTTTTTCCCTTCAACAAAGCGTTATTTAGAACGCTTATTTAGTTTAGTTTCTGAGTAAAAAACTAAACCTTATTTAGTTTCTGAGAATCGCCGGTAGGCTGCTCTTCCAGCACGTGCGCGCACCTCTCTCTCTCTCTCTCTCTCTCTCTCTCTCTCTCTCTCTCTCTCTCTCTCTCTCTCTCTCTCTCTGCGTCTCGCGCGGAGGAGCAGCGCTTTATTCAGTTAAGCACAGATATTATGTTGCTTCTCTAATTTTACAAGTATAGCCGAAATCAGAGCACAGATATAGTCTTTATCTTATGTGAATTTGATTTCACCAGACGACGGCTCGATTATCAGAATTTTTGTGCAGATTAACTTAACATTTTGGAAGGGAGAGCTGGTTATGTTTATTGGGTCGCGTTTCAGTCACCATTTCAAATTCATTCCGTTGTTTGACAACAGAAACAGTTAAATATACCAATGAAAACAGTTTTATTGAGAATTTAGCTTCATCAAAATGGGCACAGAGAGAGACAAACTATGTAATAGGCTAATAAATAACAAATGTACATTTAGCATTTTCAGAAGAGCTGCCCTGTCATGCAAAAATCTAAACATGTTTGTGTTAGTAAATTGCTCAGTGCAAAGAAAGAGAAGTAATGGTAACCTGCCATTTTTTTTGTTCTTTCTACGTGTCTAATAGACATGAACGAGTTCTTTGAAAAACATCTATGGCCTTTGAAACATGTCTCGTCTTTATGCTCTATATTGACTATGTTTTCAATAATAAACATAGGCTACATTTGCATAAAGCATCTATATGTATCCATGCCCACGTTGATTAGAGTATTACAAACTTGAAAAGTATTAATTTAAGGTACATTTAGAACAAATAAAAAAATGTGCGATTAAATGCGATTAATCGCGAGTTAACTCATGACAATATGCGATTAATCGCGATTAAAAAATTTAATCGATTGACAGCCCTAATAAAATACATAATAATTATGCAAAAAGAATACATAAATGTTACTTAGTACCGTAAAATGTCCTCAAAATACAAAATATTACAAATATGACTGAACAAAAATGTCAAAACATTGCATTAGAAATGCATAGCATTTATGCAAAAATAATGCATAATTATTAATTGGTGCTGTAAAATTCCCACAAAATGTAAAATATTTAAAAATATTATTGAACAAAAATGTGATGACAATGAGTGACTTAAAGATATGATTGAACAAAAATGTCATACAATTGCATTAAAAATGCACAATATGCTAAACGAATGCATAAATGTTACTTAGTGCCATAAAAATTCCCACAAAATACAAAATATTTAAAAATACATTTATGATAGAACATAAATATTTTTAAAAAATGCATAAATGTTACTTAGTACCATAAAATTCCCTGAAAATACAAAATATAAAAATTATGATAGAACAAAAATATAAAAATAATGCACAATATGTAAAAAAGAAATGCATAAATATTACTTAGTGTCATAAAATTCCCTCAAAGTACACAATATTAGAAATATTATTGAACAAAAATGTCAAAACATTGCATTGAAAATGAGAAGCATCAGTGTTTGAGTGTCCGTGCTGACAGTGTGCTGATGTGTGCCTCTGTGTTCAGGTGTACACCCCTCGGCCCTCGTCCCTCCAGCGCCCGCGTGCGAGCCGCTTCCAGCCCACGTACCCGTACCTGCCGCACGCCACCATCGACCTGCCGCCCACCATCTCTCTGTCGGACGGGGAGGAGCCTCCGCCGTACCAGGGCCCGTGCTCCCTCCAGCTGCGGGACGCCGAGCAGCAGCTGGAGCTCAACCGTGAGTCTGTGCGCGCGCCGCCCAACCGCACCGTGTTCGACCGCATCACGGCCCCGCCCGCCTACTGCCAGGTCATAGGTCACTGCTACCACCCGGGCTCGCACGCACACACACACACTCAGCTCATTCAGATCAGCCGGACGGACACACGCAATACAGACAAACTCAACGCACAGCAGGTCTGATGACGTCAGCGATCCAGAGTCCCGTTCGTCCGGGTGGAGAATCGGAGGAAAACAGGCTCATCTCCGGTCTGGCCTTTTCCTTTAGACGAGACAGACTTCCTATATATATATATATACTGCATATTACACACAGCAGGTCTGATGACGTCAGCGATCGTGGAAAATCAGGCAGTTGCACAAGAGACTCACGAGAGCTCACGGATTCACTCCGGTCTTGCCTTTTCACTCAGACCTTTACACACACACACACACACACACACACACACATATATATATATTTACATGTCATGTGTCCTCAATGCTCTTAGCTTTTCTGACGACCTTTCTCAGCTCCTCGCGGGATTATTCCTCGGAGAACAATCCCTACGCCATCTCGTTTTCCAGCACTAATATCTAAACGTTCTCAAATCAAGACATTTACTGGAGAAGTTCGACAGCGAGTGAAGATATCACGTCTGAAAATCATCAACATGAGTTTAAAACGGGAACTAATGTCTGCTAGCGGAGTCTGGGAAATGAACTGAATTCAAAGGGAAAACGATTATTTCTCCGACTCAGTGGCAGATATCAGCTGGTGTTTTAAGCACAGACTCACTTAAAGACCTGATTTCAGAGCGCTGAGATGTTTGTGCTGGACATCACGATGATAAACTGAGAAAGATCATGTTCTGCAGCGTAGAAACACTCTCTTCCTTTCAGGGTTTGCTCTCGTCTTCAGTTCTTCTTCTGGAAAGACGCTTCATTACGCATCACTAGTTTCGCATTAGATGCACAATATCGAGATTTATTCTGATGTGTGTGTGTGTGTGTGTGTGTGTGTGTGTGTGTGTGTGTGTGTGTGTGTGTGTGTGTGTGTGTGTTTGCTGTCAGAGAGAGCGTTTGCCAACAACAATACGCAGGTTCATGCGTTACTCTGTGTGTGTGTGTGTGTGTGTGTGTGTGTGTGTGTGTGTATGTGTGTGTGTATAGGCTACTATATGAATATATATACATGTGTATGGAAAGCTTAAGAAAAGCAAAACTTAAAAGCACGATTTTAGAGTTATTTATATAAATGTCTAAAATTGCACTATTTTTAATATTACGATACGGTCGGTCCACAGATAGTGTGTGTGTGTCCTGGACTGGGATTAACCTGTTAATTCCCATCATCCGGACCAGAAGCCTTTGCTTCCCAGATCTGAGAGAGTAGCTCTAGATTACTAGTGTAGTTTCATGTCTCAGATGTGTTCGCCTTAATTTTATTCTGTATTCTAGAAATCTGAATTCACAATCATTGGTGTTTAGAAGCGAAGGATTCCTTGTGTTCGGCTGCGGCGTCTCTTATAGCACTTTACCGAGAGGAAAACAATCCACACCTGTAGCCGTGAACGAGCACAAACGCAAACCAATATGCAAACGCTCCGTCGTGTGACGACGCTCGCAGAACTGGAATCACGTCGTGGGAATGTTGCGGGAAGATCCACCAGGAGAGAGTTGATTCACTCGACTCAATGAGTCACTGAATCAATGAGTCACTGAATCAACTGAATCAATGAGTCACTGAATCAATGAGTCAATGAGTCAATGGATCAACTGAATCAATGAGTCACTGAATCAGAATCAGAATCGCTGCCAAACGGTGACTCTCGCGAACTGCAAAAAATGCTTTTCTTACTCAGTATTTTTGTCTTGTTTCCAGTCCAAATATCAAACATTCCTTAAATCAAGATGCATTTACTAAAGTAGTAAAACGACATAAGATATTAAGTCTTGTTTTCTGGGGAAATAAATCAAAATCAAGTGAGTTTATGCTCAAAACAAGCAAAATGATCTGCCAATGGGGTCAGAAAAAGAATCTTGTTTGTGTTTGAATTAACATTATTTTTCTGACACATTGGCGGATCATTTTGCTTGTTTTCAGCATAAACTCTCTTGATTTTGATGAATTCCCCCGGAAAACAGGACATAAAACCTTATGTCATTTTACTCATCTAGTAAATGCATCTTGATTCAAGAAGTTTTAGATATTTGCACTGGAAACCAGACAAAAACCCTTAAGTAGGAAAAGATTCCCATGATTCAGTCTGTGCTCGTCCGTCCCGGCGGGGGATATCGGGTCGGATTTTGCCGTGTTCGGTTTTATTCCAGAGAAACGCTTCTAACTGGAAGTCAACAGCTGGAGAGAGAAACTGCGAAAGACTCATTCTGGTTATTATGATGTTTCATAAATGATGCTTTTGGCATTTCTGTAAATCAAGTTCCATATTATCAGCGAAATGCGTTTCTTTACTCTGTTTAGATTCCAAACTAGTGCATTTATAACATATTCCACATATATTTCTTCATGTGCATTTGGCATTTCTGGATGATATAATATATGATGCATTTGTTATTTCAGATCATAGTATCGTGTGCTCTAGTTAGCTTTTGCCTTTGGTATTCCTGTAATATCTGTATTCCTGCTGCGTATGATATATGATGCATTTGGCATTTCTATAATGTATATTCCATAAATGCACATCCCGTCGGCGCGGGTCGTTCTCTCTCCAGCGTCACGTCTTCCCTTCAGAGACGCCCGTTTTGTGCCCTCCGAGATGCCAGTGTGTCACATGACCCAGTCAGCCAATCAGGCGGCCGTTGACAGGAAGTGACATTGTATGCATGATGATGATGATGATGATGATGATGATGATAGTGGAGAGAGTTGCAATATACCGACTATTGGCCTTTTGATAAAGTAGTTTAGCGCAGATTAAATATATAGTTGTTTTATGTTATTGTTGCTTCTTTTTGTTAAAGAAAGGCCAGATGTGTGAGTGATGTTCTCACTGATGAAGACGAGCGCCGCTCCTGAAGAAACGTGCCTTCAGTCCCGTGTGTGTTTGCCTCGGCGTGTGATGCATGTGATCTGGTGAGAGTTTCAGCACGAGACGACACACACACGCCAGGACGTCCGCTCTTCCTCGTGTTGCTCTCAGTGTGTGTGTGTGTGTGTGTGTGTGTGTGTGTGTGTGTGTGTGTGTGTGTGTGTGTGGATGAGCGATCGCTGGTGTGTGTTCTGAAGGTTTTCCATCTGCTTCATTCCCTGGTTTCAGGATGAACTCCTCTAGAGATCCCAGCTGATGTTGGGAACGGGAATCTTCTGCGTTCGGATCTACACACGTGTTGTCGTCAGTAATAACTGCTTACATGTAACTCTTATTTTTATTTTTATTTATATCAGAAGCTGAAAGTGTTACCGGATGTTTCTCTTTGGGACTGTGTCTATCTCACACACACCATGTTATACAATCTGATGCATTTCAATTTAGCTGCCAAATAAACAAATAAAACCTTTTATAAAATATGTAATGCATTGAGTTGTTATTTATTCCTCTTTTGCGTTTACATGCATCAGTAGATGATGTTTGATGATGAATTAATATCAATATGAAGCACATCAACAGCCATAGTGAATTAAATTTTCAGATGTCTGTATTATGTTCAACTTTAACCCTGTAAAGCCTGACATGTCAAATAATCAGTTTATTGAACCCTTAGACAAAATATAAAAGTTTGCATGTTTGATGTTGAGGATCATATTTGATCCATCAGGACTTTATGGCTCATATAGTCTGATATAGTGAGAATATGGAGGACATTTTTTGAAAATGAGATCTTTATAACAGTATAGCAGATATTGACATGAAATGCATATAAATATCAATATCTGCCAATAATATGTCTTAGTAAGATGATATTTAAATGCTTAGTTTATGATCTGTAGTTTTAAAACATATAATGCAATGCAATACAACGATGAACAAATAACCCTTCCTCAAAAGCCTGATGATCATATTTGATACTCATGATTTTTTAGAATAAATTATTATGAATAATCAAGTAAACCTGCTTCAGTCCAGCTGAAATATTACTAACAATATCAAAGTTATTCTCATATTTACTTGATAAAAATCAGATTTCAGATCATAAAGACACGAGCTGAAGGACGTTTGTACAATTAAACTAAAAGACTTTTACTTTCTAAAAGAGTCTAAACTGTCAGAGGCAGAAGGACTGGAGGAGACTGACAGGTTTATCAGATCATGTTCAATATTTAGAGCTCATATCAGATATGATGCCGCTCGTTGAGGGTTCAGTAGTCTTGTGTTTCCAGCAGGTGGCGCTACAGTACACGCAGTTCATGCTCCTGTCCAGCAGAGGGCAGGCTCGTGTCATCAGTGATCTTCCTCATGAACTCTCCTCATGTTCTTCACATGAGAATCATCTGAGCTCTTCAGGACATTCGGTTATGATTTAGGATTTGCACATTTTAGCACTGAAAGAAACGTAAAATATACCATCAGTTAATACTTTACAGACATTAATCTCCCACTGTATGAAGATTCCTCTCATGCACTTCATTATCAAATATTCATCAGTAAATGCATTTATGTTCTTATAGATCGAGTCTGAAGCTGAAACGCTCTTAATCAGTTCCTTTAATTCAGGTTTATGTACTTTATTTACATGATTGTTGTTTACATGCAAGAAAAAGAAATATACAATATAACAAATAACAATGAAATATAGTGTTAAAATAAACTCTGCTAAGTAATTAATAATAAACAGATCTTAATAATATCTCAATAAAAATAATAAAATTAATAATCAATAAGTTAAATGATGTAATAAAATGTAAATATAAATTAATAATAAACAAATAATCCTTTATTTGTGTGTTGTTGTTCATATGACATGAACTGCTATTAAAGTTCAAGTTAATTCACCTCGTCTTCCACTATTTACAGTCGATCGATTCATTAATAATCTAATTAGAGGCTGTTCTGATTGATTAATAATTATTCAGCTTTGATGAAATAACAAAGAATTAATTTAACTCTTGATAATTTAATACAGAGTTAAGCAGAAGTGTAGTCTGTTTAATGGAGTATGACTGAAATGTTTTAACTACGTGTGTTTAGTAGAAAAATATAATAAATATATATAATGAAAATATTTAAGTACCCTAAAATATAACTTTTAATAGAACATGACAAATGATTTAATAGTAATATTTTATTTTAGGGTGAAGTAGTTACACGTTACTACATGTATATGTACTGTAGTAATAACAGTAAATTATCCATAACTGCAGAAGTAACTAACCCTATAACTGTAACTCTACATTAACTACATTTAATTAATATTACTCCATACTTAGAGTAAGTACAGTGTAACTACGTCCCCTTAAAATAAAGTGTCACTTTTTTAACTATAGGTGTTTAATAGGAAAATAATAATAATTGATTGAAGAGAAATAAATAAAAGCGACGGACTAACGGAATGTTCTCAGAACGTTCTGTCAAGGTTCCCTCAAAGTCATACAAACGTTCTTCCAGTAACATTAATAGAACGTTCATTATCTGGGCTTTAATAATTTTAGCACGTTAGCATTAAAACATTATTTATACGCCGTTTTTAACTGAAACATTTTAGCTGGACGTTCCTTTAAATGCTACTTCAGAACGTTCAGAAAACATTCAAAAGCAACATTCCCATAATGCTGGAAGATTAAGAATGATACAATAGACAACGTTCACATAACCAAGAAAAAACGTTGTTTTTTAAAAGGGGCATTTTGAACGATCAAAAATAATATTTTTCATAACTTAATGGAAACGCCAGCTAAGCGTTCTTCGAGCATATGTCTGTCGGGTCATCTGATCATCCGACTCACACCGGATCATTCCTCGAGTCTCTGGTTTGAACTTCAGCGGCTCGTAAACTTTGATCGTGTGTTGAAATCTCTGTTCAACAGTTATTGCTGCGATAAGACGTGTTCCCTGAGTTGTGGAATCTCAATTAGCCTATCCAGTAAAGAGGAACATCTTGTTCATTCAGAGGTCGTGAGCTGCCAGTCTCCTGTTGTCGGTCACAGGTGTGAGTCCGTGTCGAGACCGCAGAACGCGCTCAGATAACAGCAGAAAACATGTTGTTCCTGAAGGGCTTCCGTCAGCAGAGCTCTGTCTTCAGTGTGTTTGACCTGCACTAAACAACACACACACACACACACACACACACGTCTCAGACAAATCATTACTTTTGAATGTTCTCTGAACGTTACTTTTGAATGTTCTCTGAATGTTACTTTGAATGTTCTCTGATCGTTACTTTTGAATGTTCTCTGAATGTTACTTTTGAATGTTCTCTGAATGTTACTTTTGAATGTTCTCTGATCGTTACTTTTGAATGTTCTCTGAATGTTACTTTTGAATGTTCTCTGATCGTTACTTTTGAATGTTCTCTGATCGTTACTTTAGAATGTTCTCTGATCGTTACTTTTGAATGTTCTCTGAACGTTACTTTAGAATGTTCTCTGAACGTTACTTTTGAATGTTCTCTGAACGTTACTTTTAAATGTTCTCTGATCGTTACTTTTGAATGTTCTCTGATCGTTACTTTTGAATGTTCTCTGAACGTTACTTTAGAATGTTCTCTGAACGTTACTTTTGAATGTTCTCTGAACGTTACTTTAGAATGTTCTCTGATCGTTACTTTTGAATGTTCTCTGATCGTTACTTTTGAATGTTCTCTGATCGTTACTTTAGAATGTTCTCTGATCGTTACTTTTGAATGTTCTCTGATCGTTACTTTTGAATGTTCTCTGAACGTTACTTTAGAATGTTCTCTGAACGTTACTTTTGAATGTTCTCTGAACGTTACTTTAGAATGTTCTCTGATCGTTACTTTTGAATGTTCTCTGAACGTTACTTTAGAATGTTCTCTGATCGTTACTTTTGAATGTTCTCTGATCGTTACTTTTGAATGTTCTCTGATCGTTACTTTTGAATGTTCTCTGAATGTTACTTTTGAATGTTCTCTGAACGTTATTTTAGAATGTTCTCTGAACGTTACTTTTGAATGTTCTCTGATCGTTACTTTTGAATGTTCTCTGAACGTTATTTTAGAATGTTCTCTGATCGTTACTTTTGAATGTTCTCTGATCGTTACTTTTGAATGTTCTCTGAACGTTATTTTAGAATGTTCTCTGATCGTTACTTTTGAATGTTCTCTGATTGTTACTTTTGAATGTTCTCTGAACATTACTTTTGAATGTTCTCTGAACGTTACTTTTGAATGTTCTCTGATCGTTACTTTTGAATGTTCTCTGAATGTTACTTTTGAATGTTCTCTGAACGTTACTTTTGAATGTTCTCTGATCGTTACTTTTGAATGTTCTCTGAACGTTACTTTTGAATGTTTTCTGAACGTTATTTTTGAATGTTTTCTGAGCGTTACTTTTGAATGTTCTCTGATCGTTACTTTTGAATGTTCTCTGAGCGTTACTTTTGAATGTTCTCTGATCGTTACTTTTGAATGTTCTCTGAGCGTTACTTTTGAATGTTCTCTGAACGTTACTTTTGAATGTTCTCTGAGCGTTACTTTTGAATGTTTTCTGAACGTTATTTTTGAATGTTTTCTGAACGTTACTTTTGAATGTTCTCTGAACGTTACTTTTGAATGTTCTCTGATCGTTACTTTTGAATGTTTTCTGAGCGTTACTTTTGAATGTTCTCTGAATGTTACTTTTGAATGTTTTCTGAACGTTACTTTTGAATGTTCTCTGATCGTTACTTTTGAATGTTCTCTGAATGTTACTTTTGAATGTTCTCTGATCGTTACTTTTGAATGTTCTCTGAATGTTACTTTTGAATGTTCTCTGAACGTTACTTTTGAATGTTCTCTGATCGTTACTTTTGAATGTTCTCTGAATGTTACTTTTGAATGTTCTCTGAACGTTACTTTTGAATGTTCTCTGATCGTTACTTTTGAATGTTCTCTGAGCGTTACTTTTGAATGTTCTCTGAATGTTACTTTTGAATGTTTTCTGATCGTTACTTTTGAATGTTCTCTGATCGTTACTTTGAATGTTCTCTGATCGTTACTTTTGAATGTTCTCTGAATGTTACTTTTGAATGTTCTCTGAACGTTACTTTTGAATGTTCTCTGAACGTTACTTTTGAATGTTCTCTGATCGTTACTTTTGAATGTTCTCTGAACGTTACTTTTGAATGTTCTCTTAATGTTACTTTTGAATGTTCTCTGATCGTTACTTTGAATGTTCTCTGATCGTTCTGAAACAAGTAGCAACACTTAAAAAAACGTCAGATCAAATCATTATTGAGTTTTTTTAGGTGTTCAGAATAGAGTTTCAGTCAGCGGATTCTGTATGTTAATAAATTAGGATTTATTAACATACTATATCATTTGTAAACTCATTTCTCCACTATATGGACACCGTCCAACATGTTTCTCATTCCCTAGAAAGGCAGTTATTGGCAGCAGAACGAGTCGAGCGTCAGCAGCTCATTATCTGACGTTATATGAGGGTGAGAACATGCCCCATTTACCCAGCATGCACTGCTCCGGCAGATAACGCTCCAGCTGAAGTCCACGCTTCTGTCGCTCATCCAGCATTATCACTCGCATGAGCAAATACGCTTGAGCTTATGAACATTACACAAGTTTGACGAGCGTCAGTATGAATGAACTTCGTCACTGCAATTGATGTGAATGTGATGTAATGTTCACATGAAGGTCATGAACCCGTCCAGAGAGACACTGTAAGTGTCTTAACTTATTCACATTCATTACAGCACATTTTATTTAAACATTCAAGATGATGAATGTTCTACTATATATATATATATATATATATATATATATATATATATATATGTGTGTGTGTGTGTGTGTGTGTGTGCAACACACCGCAAAACATGCTCTTTCTCAGTGTTTCGGTTTTTCCAGCACAAATATCTAAACATTCTTAAATCAAGATTAATTTACTGGAGAAGAAGTCTTGATTACTGAAAAAAATCATCAGTTTGGGCTTAAAACAAGAACAAATATCTGCCAATGGAGTCTGAAAAATCACCTTGTTTTCCATCCTAACAGCTTCATACTGAGCGATGAAGAAGATCTTGTGTTCCTTCAGGAGAGATTCAAGAACCATAACGATTACTAAATGAGTAAAGTTTGATGACAAAAGGTCTGAAAGTTTAAAATAACTTTTAAAAGCTTGAAGGTTTTACTCAGAACACTCCGTGTTAGCATGATTTAAAGTCCCCCTGTAGTCAATCATTTTATCCCTTAAAACTCATCTTTGATCACCAGAATTACATATTTAAAAGTTTTTTCCTTGAAAAAAAATCTTCATGCCTTAAAATATCCTGAAAGTAACTCGACACCCTTGCCTCATTTAGTATGCGTGGTTCTATGAATATGCAAATGAGCCCGCCTCCACTCACTCACTCAGCTCAGAGATCCACTGGTTGACGATCACACGTTGATCTGATTGGTTACAAGGTAGTTTGTGACGTCAGAAACACCAGCGATTTCAAAGCGTGTTTTTGAGACTGTCTTTGGTTCACTGCAGTTTTAAGGAGGAAATACTCAGCAATGCTGTCGACTTATGAACTTACACATGCTTTGTCTTAAAGCAGATTAAAAACACCACATAGACACATAAACAACATTAAAAGCTGGATTTTCACCACAGGGGGTCTTTAAAGCTATTTCGGACCTGAATACCACTGCATCCAGAGACACATACAATATGGATGCAGTTTTTTTTTTTTTAAATGCCCAAAATTATTAATGTCTCTATTAAAACTGGAGAATTTCCAGATACTTGGAAAAAACACTAGTTAAGCCGGGAATACTGCAGATGCCAGTAACTATCGACCAATTATTCTAGTCCCGGTAGCATCTAAAATATTGGAAAAAATAGTTTCAGAACAACTAATTAAATATTTAGAAACGCATCTCTTCCTGCACCCACAACAGTGCGGTTCCAGACAGAATCACCTGACAAAGGAAATATGGTGAGCGCAGTGTTCCTGGACCTAAAGAAGGCTATCGAGACCGTTTTGAGCAGGCACTCTTATGGTTTGAGTCATATCTACAGGGAACCCTGTGTTGTTATTGATCATGTAAAATGGTGACAGGAATCCCTCAGGGAACTGTACTGGGGCCTGTTCTCTTTAGCTGTACATGAACACACTTCTTGAGGTTGGGCTTCAGATGTACTGTATGCCGACGACACTGTGGTTTATCTGGCCGGCAAAAACCCTGCTGTGATCCGTAGTAAATTAACAAAGTCTTGATAAAGTGTCAGTTTGGCGAAATGGATCCTGTTTGACACTGAATACAAAGAAAACCAAAAACATGTGCTTTTTGTATATATAAAAAAGACACCAACAGCAAACAAATTAAACATTGAAACCAAAGGTGAAATCACTGAACAAATCGAACAGGAGAAATATTTAGGAGTGATATTAGACTCTAAAAGTCACATCAAAAGCCTATCTTTAAAAATGAAGGCCAGAATAAATTGTTTTAGGATGATCAGGAATAGTTTAACATTTGAATGTGCTTATGTCTTTTTAAGTACAATGATTCTGTCCCAGCTGTCCATTTCACCACTGTCCAGCCAAACACCCTAAACCTCTCGAACGGCTTTATAATCGAGCTTTTAACATTTTAGATAAAAAGCCCATCAGATTTCATCACTGTTCTATTTTAGCTAAACACAAAATCTTACATTTTATGAATTTTTGTATCTTTAGCCATATAAATCTTGTATTTAAATGTTTGAATAGACTTGCCCTCGAGCCACTTTGTATTTTTGTAAACAGACTGCAAAGTTAGAGATCTACGAGAGCATGTGGAGTACACTTAGAGATAATAAAAGATAAAGACTTTACTATCTACCTTCAAAAAACACAATCCTGATCAACAGTGTGATCGCACATGTCAAAACGTGTTATCTGTGCTGATCTTTTATTGTATTCACTGTTTATGTTTTCATCTAGTGTAATATTTAATATAAAAAGCCCTTCTAGGGACAGGTGTGATACACTAACACTGTGATACTGACATGGGATTGCTTCGAGAAGATAATCTATGTTCACTGTATCCGTCCCTATCAAATAAACTATAAATAAATAAATAATCTTTGCTAGTGATAGATAGCTTAATACTCAATAAGTCTTGATAGAAAAGATATAGCATTCGAGTCTGAGCAGAGTTTGGAGTGTTGGCTTTGTCAAGCGATCTATATTAGTCCACGATATCGTTCTGTTTACTCTCAGATTTGTCGTCTGTCCCTTTAAATGCCCGAGATCTTAAAGCAGGATGGGTTCTGATTGGCTGATAATGTTTGCATTGTTCATCAGTGATTCTGATGATATCGTTCCTCTGTGTCGATATTGTTAGTCGTGGAGTGACTCTGTTCTTTTATTTACAACGATTCCTATAAATGTTTATTTATCGTTATAGTTATCGCTCTTGCTGATGAATTCACACTTGTGTTTGTAATTTGCAGTGGAACATTTTGTCTCTAGTCTGCCAATATAATTTCACACATGACAGTAAGTATTAAAAGGTGAGAAATCATAATTGCTCTCATTACAGGATTCTGTTATGCTCTTAAAGTCTCTTGTTTCTGCTTGCTCTGAATGTGTTTCTGTACTGTGTGTAAATCAAAGCATATGTACAGTATTCATGTGATGTATGATTTATGTATATGTACGTTTATAAATGTAGCACAACATTTCCATCGTCTCCAGTGACAATGAAGCTCACTGTGATTAAAACACAAATACTAGATGTACAGTTAAATATCTTTATTATTAATATCTAGATGGATAATAAGTAGATCTAGATATCAAAAGTCACAGAAATACAAAAATAATTTAAGACATTTAGAAAAATGAAATGGTTGCAAACAGTTTAAAGTTTTCCGCCATAAAGCCTCCCGCTGAATATATAAATGTGAACATGTAGTTGCACATTTTGCATCAATAATTTATAAGGTTAAATAACAAACAGTCCTTTAATTTCATTCATAGATGTCATCAGATCTTCTGTCAGCTCCATCTGTGGAAGCTCTTCTTCTGAATTTGTTTTCACACAATTTCACAAGTTTATATCTCACAATTCCAAAAATGTCCTCAGAATTCCGAGTTTATATCTCACAATTCTGACTTTTTTCCTCAGAATTCCAAGTTTATTTCTTACAATTAAATTTTTTTCCTTGGAATTCCTATTTTTTTCCTCACAATTACGACTTTTTCACCTCAGAATTCCGAGTTTAAGTGTTACATTTCTGAGAAAAAAAACATAATTGGAAGATAAAAAGTAGCAATTACCCTTTTTTTAATCTTTTTTTTTAAATTCCATGGTGGGTTCAGCCACTGATTAGAGGGCTACAAATATTAAAAGTCCTAAAGTGAGAGTGTGATGTTTGCTGAACGGCTCTACAGCAGTTTCTCACAGCCGTCTCACTCTCTGCTCCAGCATCTCCAGCTGTCGCTCCATCTCTCCGGGCAGGTCCTGGTTAACCTCGCGCTGGAAGTACGCTCGGATCTCCTCCACCTCCCGGGTCCAGAACTGGGCTGAGATGTGGAAGAGCTGATCCAGGTCCAGGTCCGATGGGAGACCTCTGAGGTTCAGGTCGACGGGCAGGAACCCGACGGCGCTGGGCATCGCTTCGGCCTCGCCACTCACCCTGCGGAACATCCACTCCAGCACTCGGATGTTCTCCCCGAACCCGGGCCACAGGAACCGGCCCGACGTGCTCTTGCGGAACCAGTTGACGTGGAAGATCTTGGGCAGTTTGGCCTCGGGACGATCCTGCATGCTCAACCAGTGCGACAGATACTGACCGAAGTTATAGCCGAAGAACGGGCGCATGGCAAACGGGTCGTGCATGATGACTTTACCTGGACACACAGCAACACACACTGCTTTACTATCTCAGCACTTTCATTCACTCTCGTTAGTTAATGCATTAGTTGAAATGAACTAATTATGAGCAATATTGTTAGTGCATTAACTCACCAGTGTGTTCGGCGGCCGCCGTGGCTTCGGATCTCATGGCCGCTCCCACAAACACTCCGTGCGACCAATCGAAGGCCTCGTACACCAGTGGGACGCCCTCGGGCCGACGCCCACCGAAGATCACGGCCTCGATGGGAACGCCTTCGGGAGACTCCCACTGCGGGTCGATGATGGGACACTGGCCGGCCGGTGTGCAGAAGCGCGAGTTGGGATGAGCGCACGGCTCGCCTGGAAGAGACACGGAGAGAAGTCGTTATCATCGTAGTTCAACGAGTCGGACGAGAGAAGAGAGAAGAGAGACGTGAGTGACAGAACCGAATAAATTGTAATTGTGATTACCGTCCTCCGGCGTCCAGGGCCGGTTCTTCCAGGACTTCAGTGTGGTTCCCTCGGGCAGATCCTCATCCATGCCTTCCCAGAAAACCCCGCCGGCGCTGGTCTCGGCCACGTTGGTGAAGATGGTGTTCTGCCGGATGGTGTCCATGGCGTTCGGGTTGGTTTTGGTGGAGGTTCCTGGAGCCACACCGAAGAAACCGTTCTCTGGGTTGATGGCTCTGAGATTCCCTTCAACACAACAACAGAGGACGTCAAAACAAAGAGCAAAAACTGCATATTTCTTCTCAGTAATAAACATATGATGATGCGTTCATATATTTCTTGATGTAAACTCGTAATTATGAGATATAAAGTCGCAATTATCTTTTAAAATGTTTTATTCTGTGGCGGAAACAAGCTTCCATAAAAGTCAGTGTGTTTTTTGGATGTTTTTAAAGCTTATTTTCTGCAATAACCCAAAAAATCCTATTGGGTTTTTGTGGAGGGACCTTCACACACACACACACACACCATCACTGAACACTAACACCACTATCTGTACCTTCGGTGTCGAACTTCATCCAGGCGATGTCGTCTCCCACACACTCCACCTTCCAGCCCGGGAGAGAAGGCTTCAGCATGGCCAGGTTAGTTTTCCCACAAGCGCTCGGGAACGCCGCCGCAAAATACTTCTTCTGTCCCGCCGGGTTCGTGATGCCCAGGATCTGCAGGAACACATCATACTCGCGTTACTCGTTATAGGAGGAAACCGAATCAGGGATAGCAGTATCTGTGAGTGTTTAATGGAGCTGTCAATCAAGCTGTCCAAAAATGTGTTTTTAGTGTTATCTGCAGATATTTGGATCTCAACTCTTTTTTGCATTCAATTTGAATTTATTTAGTTGCTGTTTTAACATTTTCATTTATGCATTTGGCAGACGCCTTTATACGCAGTGACTTACAATGCATAAAAAAATATATATTCATCTGTTTTTGTAAGAAATACATATGCTTCTTGATATTGCAAACTTTATTATGTAAATGTATTAAAATGTTGTTTTTATTAAATATATTTACACTGAGAGTGACTTTAGTTGAGTTGTGGATGTGATGTGAGTTTGTTTGAGACTGACCAGCATGTGTTCGGCCAGCCAGCCCTCCTCTTTAGCGATCCGAGACGCGATCCGAAGAGCGAAACACTTCTTTCCCAGCAGAGAGTTCCCACCGTACCCACTGCCGAACGACACGATGCTCCTCTGGTCCGGGATGTGAGCGATCAGCGTGAGATCCGGGTTACATGGCCAGTTATTCACCAGCGGCTCTGAGAGAGAGAGGGGGGGGGGGGGTATTTTATTTTTCATTATTATTATTATTTATGTATTTCATTTTTTATTGCATAGTGTTATTAATGCTTTGGCAATGTAAAGATTTCTTTCACCATGCCAAAAAAGCTATTTGAATCTTGGAGAGAGAGAGAGAGAGAGAAACAGAGACAGAGAGAGAGAGAGAGAGAGACACAGAGGGGGGAGAGGGGGAGAGGGGGAGAGGGGGGAGAGGGGGAGACAGAGAGAGAGAGAGAGAGAGAGAGAGAGAGAGACAGAGGGGGGAGAGGGGGAGACAGAGAGAGAGAGACAGAGAGCTAGAGATATTCAGGAATCTCACTAGTACTCACTCTTGAGGGGAAGTGGGCATCCGACGGAGTGAAGGCATCTCACGAACTCCCCGTTCCCGAGCGCGTTCAGAACGGGTTTGCCCACGCGGGTCATGATCCTCATACTGGCCACAACATACGGGGAATCGGTCAGTTCCACGCCGATCTTCGAGAGCGGAGATCCGACCGGGCCCATGCTGAACGGGATCACGTACATCACACGACCTGAGGACGTACATTACGGGAACGTTACATCGTATCATTCTTCAAACATTACGGGAACGTTACATTCTATCACTCTTCAAACATTACGGGAACGTTACATTCTATCATTCTTCAAACATTACGGGAACGTTACATTGTATCATTCTTCAAACATTACGGGAACGTTACATCGTATCATTCTTCAAACATTGCGGGAACGTTACATTGTATCATTTCATTCAACATTATGAGAACGCTTTGAAATCGCTGGTGTTTCTGACGTCACAAACTACCTTGTAACCAATCAGATCAACGTGTGATCGTCAACCAGTGGATCTCTGAGCTGAGTGAGTGAGTGGAGGCGGGGCTCATTTGCATATTCATAGAACCGCGCATACTAAATGAGGCAAGGGTGTCGAGTTACATTCAAGATATTTTAAGGCATGACGATTTAAATGTGTCTTTTTGGTGAGTTAAAGGGAGTTTAAGGGATAAAATGATTGGCTACAGGGGGACTTTAAGGTTCCTGGACGCTTGTGTACCTTTCATGCACCCGGGGAAGCGCAGGTTCATGGCTTTGTCCCATTCCTCGGGCGACATCCATCGGCCGAGTTCACTGACGCCTCCTCCTCGAGGTGAAGGAACCGTGTCTCGCTGCTCCGGGGTCACGATCACCGTCTTACTCTCGACTCGGGCCACGTCTCGTGGGTCTGTGCGCGCCAGCCAGCTGAAGAACACCAGAGAGACTCAAACACTGGAAAACTGCAGTCACACCTGATCCTGATCTGGGAAACTGCAGTCACACCTGATCCTGATCTGGAAAACTGCAGTCACTACACCTGATCCTGATCTGGGAAACTGCAGTCACTACACCTGATCCTGATCTGGGACACTGCAGTCACTACACCTGATCCTGATATATGATGTGCTCCAGCGCTGCTGAAAGGCTGTTTAACCCTCTGGTGTTCTTCACATGTGAGAAGTGAGAATTTTAGGTCAAAAACGCCTGAAGAGCAGCAGAGGGTTAAAGCTTCACCTCGTCACTATCATGAGTTTGTGTTTGTCCTGTCAGAGAGGACGCGTGTCGTACCAGTTGTTGTACTTGTGTAGTTGTGTGATGACGCCCTGCTCCTCCAGCAGACTCAGCACGGCCCGGTTCTCCTCGTCGGATCCGTCACAGATGTGGAGCGAGTCCGGCTGGCAGAGACTCACACTGTTCTCGATGAACTCTCGCAGCGCTGGACTCAGATCCGCCGGGACGTCCTGCAGGACTCGGGACTCGGCCCGGCTCTGAGACTGCAGCTGAGGAGGCATGATGATGACGAGGAGTCCTGCAACACACACACCAAACCTGAGACCAAGACTAAAAAACATTTTCGGAAACTGAAATAAAATGAAAAATTCATAATAAATGAAAAACTAAAACTAAATGAAACTAACAGCAGTTACTGAAAAACTAACTGAAATAAATAAAAAAAATTAGCAAAAATAAATAATCGTTTTCGTAATTAATAAGCTGTTTACTGTGGTGGACGATCTGAGCTTTTTAGCTTCGTTTTACTGTTTAAATTGTAATAATTTGGTTCTTTGTTCAATCTGAAACTATTATTTTATTTTTTATTATTAAGATGTCTATCTAAACTAAAACTAACATAACCATTAATGAAACTAACTAAAACTAAACTGAAATTTAAAGCAAAATTGAAAACGATATAAAAAAAATAAAACATTTAAAAATGCAAAACTGTAATAACCTTGCAACACACACACACACACAGTGGGTTCTCTGTTTAATTAGAACCATACAGTAACCTGACACAACTAATATTCAAAGCCTTTTAGACCCCAAACATCATCATCATCATCATCATCATATCTATCTGTTATAAACCCCCAATTTATACAATGAAACATTAATATTATAAATTTAGTTTCTATTTAGTTTCAGTATTATATTTTATTCTGCTTACTTTAGTAATGTACTGTAATGTTCCCTTAACGTTCGCATAACGTTTTTAAAACATTTATAAAGCTGCACCTTTTTGAACATTAAGAAATATTTTTGTTCATCATTTAATCGTTGGAACTTTGATGCACTGTTGAATGCATTATTTACTTGTTAATAATGTAATAGTTAACATTTTTAAGAAAGTAATGTTTAATCAAATGTAATATATTTAACAGATCACTAATATTGTTATATCTTATAATATATAAATATAACAATATAATATATTTTAAAATATATATTATAATCACAGTCTTTTATAATTGTATTAATTTTAATCTAATTTTCTAATTAAGATTTTCTCCAGATTTGTCCCCAGTTTGAAACACCTGCACTCAAATATTATCTCATCCACTGCACGTTGTAAAAGTTTACCTTGAGTGTTGTAGAAGTAAATCAGCAGCTCTTCATCAGTCAGTGAGGATGAGGAGGGTCATCAGTGTTCTGCTCAATGAGTGTGACAGTCAGCCTTATATACAACACTGACCTGAGGAGGAGGAACACACACACCAGGGGCGTAGAATTTAGTAGGGACGCTAGGGACGTGTCCCTACCAATATCCAGTGACACTGATATATCCTTAGCAATAATTTCGATCAAAACTTAAAATATATTTATAATGATGTCCCCGTCCCCACCAATTTCAAAATCAAACCTACGCCACTGACACACACACACACACACACACACACACACACACCAGTTAATCATTGAATCATTTCACTGTTCGTTTGGGAAAATACCTGTTCGGACCGGAGCCTAAATCGACCTTTGACCCGTTCCGACGTGATGCAACAGCTGAACATGCAACGTCACGGAAGAGGAGTGACGTCGTGTGCAGCTCGCGCGCTGATTGGTCGGTGAGCTGGAGGCTCGTCCGCGTGCTCACTCAGCACTTTTTGCGAGAACAAAAACACATTTTAACATTTTATGATGAATTATTCAGTCATCATGTTATAACAACCTACTTCTTGCGCCTTCATCATTTTAAACATTTCATTTCTGTAAATGAGTAAAGGTTTTCTTTATCTGGAGGACATTTAAACTGCTCAGATAAAGTGAACTAGAGAGCAAAATCAGAAACTTGATTTATTTCAGTGTTCCTGGAAGAGCGTTTGGTCATAACTTTGAGAGAACCTGATCAGCTAAAGTTCCAAAGCATGAAAAATAAGTGTAAGTTGCATAACTGGAATTGTCTCGCCATTAAACATAAGAGCATTATGCTGAAGCATGTGGAGGAAGGAGACATGATGTGACTGTCATGAGATGAAAACAAACAAACTCAAGCATGTTGAACAGGACAAGAAGAGTACGTGACAGGCTTATCTGAAGACTTGTGCTTGTTTTGGTTAAAGACCCTCTATTGCAAAGCCTTAAGTCACAAAGAGCGCAGAACACAGAAAGATAAGCACCGGATGGCTTTAACAACATCTGATAAGCTGTGATAAATACAGTCAATGAACAGCTGCATGTTATTCAACAGCTTCAGTTCAAGCAAACTCTCATATTGTCATATTCTGTGTTCTTGTTCATCATCTCAGATCATCAGCTGTAGTTCATGCACTGCCTCAAGAAAATGAACCGGCCATTCATATATTCTTCTTTACTGGCCGTGAAACAGGGAGTTATGACACCAACATTTTGGATACCAGTGAAAATTCATAATTCTCTATTCCAATTTCCGACACCACAGCTAAAACTACTATAGTCTAACTAATATACATTTAAAACATTACTAAAGACAAGTAAAGAGTCTGTAATAAAGTAAGAACAAATAATCAAATTGCAAGCAAAAGCACAAAGAAATACAACATAAAGATACAAATGAAATAAAAAGTGCTTTACAGGTTTTTTTAGGAATCTAACAGTAGTTTTCAGGAACAGAAATGTAATAAAGTAAGCAAATGTAAAATAACATTTTTCACTGTAAATTAAACATCCTTATTAATTAATCCTCATTAAAGTTCCAAAAGTTATTCAGTAAAGAGTGATTTTTCTGTCCTTTGTTGTTTGATTAGCATTAAGGAGCAGCTGCAGGAATATTAGGCCGCTGTCGCTTTAAGAGCGAATGCACAGATCTAATACACTGAGACTGTTACACATGCATGAACTGTTTACGTTCACTTAAGATAAAACCCACTATGTTTACTAGGATACTCACTAGTTTTTGACATAATTGCGTGTGAACACGTCGTTTGCACACACAAAACATCCCACAGCGCGAGAGAAACGACATGAGCTTCCTTCCTCGTCTTCTCGCACTTGAGTATTTAAATTGTCAAGGCTTAAACTTTGGTGACGATGCAGCGCTGGCCTTGTTCACGTTCATGCATTGTTAGAATTCATAAAAATGTTACTCGCCAACTCCGATTAACACTCGTATTTGGTGCA
>NC_137131.1:557500-562500 GCF_949319135.1 Squalius cephalus | reverse complement strand
GCATCAGACTGACCTTTGACCCGCTTCTGAGCATCAGACTGACCTTTGACCCTCTTCTGAGCATCAGACTGACCTTTGACCCTTTTGGAACATCAGACTGACCTCTTCAGAGCATCAGACTGACCTTTGACCCTCTTCAGAGCATCAGACTGACCTTTGACCCTCCTTTGACCCTCTTCAGAGCATCAGACTGACCTTTGACCCTCTTCAGAGCATCAGACTTACCTTTGACCCTCTTCAGAGCATCAGACTGACCTTTGACCCTCTTCAGAGCATCAGACTGACCTTTGACCCTCTTCAGAGCATCAGACTGACCTTTGACCCTCTTCAGAGCATCAGACTGACCTTTGACCCTCTTCAGAGCATCAGATTAATGCTGTCAGTCATCCAGTGCTGTTGTATTTGACCTTTTGTCGCCTGTAATAGTGTTGCTGTGCTTCTCACTCCAGGACTGTGCAAGAATAGCTGAATGTGTCCAGAAGAGTGTGTTGACCTTGTCCACCGTTTACTTCTGGTTACCAAAGAGCCACGGTAACTATCCCACTAACACCACAGCGTTATAACCTGTAGTGAACTCAGCAGTGAGAGGTTAGATCTGCTCATGCGGAGTCATGGCCAAAACCTGCTTTTACTCGCTTTCTTTGTAGTAATCAGTAATGTGTGCCATGCTCGTTAGCTGTGTGTTCTAGGAATGTAGTCTGTTTTAATTTTCTCCACGTCTGACGTGTTCTTGTGTTATGAAGCTTTGTAAAGCACGTTGGTCAGCTTCGGCTGTATAAATAATATAAACCACTGCTGTCAGATACGATTGACAGTTAGCATACAGTTTGGGTTAGCGCTATGGCTCAGTTCTGGGCAGCCTAGCATGGATAAGAGCAGCAATAACCCTCCTCAGGGTGAACAGAACAGAGCCAACATGAATGTATGCAGATATCAATAATTCAAGATTTTAAAGCACTACATAATTTGAGAATCTATTGTGATCCGAGGGGAACCAGAGTGCCAGATCCTGACGAGACAGGAGGAGCTGTGGAGGGAGGAGGGTGATCCGCTCCTGAGAAACACTGCCGATATCATATATGTGTTCAGTGATAGAGTCGTATTCCTGTAGAGCCGTGTATCAGCTGAGAGTCACTGATGCGAGCTTGACTAGCGTGCCCTGCCAGAACTGACGCTACGCTTGATGCTTGCTTTAGGAGTGGCGCTGAGGAAGGCGGTGCGAGACGCGACGGTGGAGGTGCTGGACGAACTCCTTCAGCTGGTGGAGGTCATTCTCTCCTCTCCTGTGCACAGGTGACCCTACAGTGCTGTATATATCAGAGTGAAACGCTTCTGGAACAAGAACAAATGTGGGCGGGGCTTGATTGTGTCTTTGAGGAATTGATTGGATAGAGACAGAGCGCATTTAGGCCACGCCCACACCGTCTCCATTGAGTTTGGAGCTGCCTCCATTTATGACTTAAAACTAAAACCGAACGTCGTCTAAAAGCTGCTGTGTGACAGGGTGTACAGCAAACAAGCTAAAAAACCCAGAAATACGTGTTTATAAGCTGTCGACCCCAAAAAGCGAGCGTTAAAGGGGGGGTGAAATGCTTATTTTCACTCAATCTCCTGTTAATCTTGAGTACCTATAGAGTAGTATTGCATCCTTCATATCTCCAAAACGTCTTTAGTTTTATTATATTTATAAGTTAAAGATTGGCTGTACCGAGTCTTTCCGGAAAAAACCGAGCGGCTGGGGGCGGGCCGTGTGGGCGAAGCTAAAGCTGTGCTAACTGATCTAACAACAACACAGAGAGACATTTGAAGTAGTTTACTCACCGTGACTGCTCGATCCTTAAGCATTAGACGATCTGCAAATAAGTCGATCTGGGCTTTGTTTATAAAACAATCATCGTCGAAATGCAGGGAACAAAGAGTCGTGCACAACCTCCGTTGATGCTTCGAAAAAACAAACTCCATCCACTGGTCCCTTAACGCCGGGTTCTTTGGGAATCTGTGCAGGGTTGTCTTGCCCTGCCAACCAAAAACCCACTTCTTTGGTGACATTGACTTCCCTAAAGCCGGGCAGGGCGCTTTGATGGCGAACTGCTTTCACTCTCTTGCTCTGGTCTGCGAGTGCGCGCGCGGCCGCGGAGAAGTGCCCTTAGGACCCATATAAGGAAATTCCGCCCTATCTTACGTAAGACAGAGCCATACTCGAAAAAAACTTTCCGAAACTTGTGACAAACCGGAAGGAGTATTTTTGGAACAAAAATACTCCTTCAAACGTACAACTTAACTTTTGAAACTTTGTCCATGTTTAGCATGGGAATCCAACTCTTTACCAGTGTAAAAAACTCAGTATGCATGAAACAGCAATTCACCCCCCCTTTAAGGACACAGAAGTGGATACAGGCAGTTGAGACAGAGCTCACCGTGTCATTACTCTGAGAACTAACAGCGCCCGCGGGAGGGGAACATAATCTAAGCTTAGCTTACAGAAATATATTATATAAAACTGACATTTGGATATGTGACTGATTGTTCACTGCACACGTAGAGTATTAGTGCCCTCAGGATCCCACGGTTTACCCGTTCGGTCCAGCCTGAATCCACCGCTGTCCTCAAACGCTCGTTTTTTTAGGGTCGATATCTTAGAAACACTTATTTCTGGTTTTATAGCTTGTTTGCTGTACACTTTGTCACATAACAGCTTTTAGACATTGTTTTGTTTTTTGCTATAAGTTGTAAATGACGAGGAGCCAGCTTTACACAATACAAAGTCAGTGGAGACGGTTGGATTGTTTCCCCCCCCGATGGGCGTGGCTTTCAGATTATGATGCGTGTCTCTCGGTCTCTATGATTGGATGGTTGTGGTTTGCTATTGGCTGATCTCATGTGAGTGACAGGTTATAGCCCCGCCCTCGTCATCAGAGAAGAGAAGAGATGCACACTAATGATCATGATGTGTGTGTGTGTGATGTCCTCAGTCTCTCGCAGGAGCAGCTGATGTCGACTGGAGGAGTTTGGGCCGCGTGTGACAAGTTTAATCAGCTGCCAAAAGGTCAGAGGTCAACCTGGAGTTCAGGCGCATTCATAACCAGAAGGAGAACTGTATTAGTGTCCACATGATCGTTCTGTTTATTCTCAGATTTGTCGTCTGTCCTCGAGCTCTTTAAAGCAGGATGGATTCTGATTGGCTGATAATGTTTTTATCGTACAGCTTATGAAACCCACGAAATCAAAATTAGAAAATTAGAATATTACATGAAATCACACAGATATTACCCAGTGATACCATGGTCATTGAACCAGGTTTTGGGCAGGTGCAAATCCTGCTGGAAAATGAAGGAAGATGTCCTGGTAGACGGCTGCGTTGAGTGGACGGCACAGTGGACCAACATTTCATGTAATATTCTAATTTTCTGGGATTTTGATTTCGTGGGTTTCGTAAGCTGTAAGCCATAATCATCAAAATTATAACAAATAAAGGCTTGACATATCTCACTTTGCATGTAATGAGTCTATATAATATATTAGTTTCACCTGTTAAGTTGAATTCTTGAAATAAATCAACTTTTTGATGATATTCTAATTTTATGACCAGCACCTGTAATCATTGATTGCTCATTTAAATAAAACCAGAACTGATTTGATTTTACTTCATAATTGAATAATCTGCCTCTTTTGGAGAAACTGAACATGATTTTGAGAGTTTTCAGAAATGCCAATATAAATATACTTGCAACATGATCTCATATTCAGTCTGGAGTAATTCAGATGTTTTAATGTTTCTGAAAGAGTCTCTTCTGCTCACGAGGCTGCGTTTATTTGATCAAAAATACAGTAAAAATAGTGAAATATTATTATAATGTAAATCATGTTTTCTATGTGAATATACAGTAAAGTGTAATTTATTCCTGTGATCAAAGCTGAATGTTCAGCATCATTACTCCAGTCTTCAGTGTCACATGATCCTTCAGACTGATTGTGTGTGTGTGTGTGTGTGTGTGTGTGTGTGTGTGTGTGTGTGTGTGTGTGTGTGTGTGTGTGTTCCTCAGATAACCGCAGTGCTGTGTTGGCCGTCTTGACCTCATCTGCTGGTTTGGTGAAAGATGCCCTGGAGGAGATGGAGCAGGTCAGAGAACATCTACAACCGTCTTATTGCCAAGACATGAAGATTGTTTTCGGTTGTAATACAGTAAATTCAGCTTTATTTATACAGCGCTTTACAACACTGTAGAGAGAGAGAGAGAGAGTGTGTGTGTGTGTGTGTGTGTGTGTGTGTGTGTGTGTGTGTGTGTGTGTGTGTGTGTGTGTGTGTGTGTGAGTGAGTGAGTGAGTGAGTGAGTGAGTGAGTGAGTGAGTGAGTGAGTGAGTGAGTGAGTGAGTGAGTGAGTGAGTGAGTGAGTGAGTGAGTGAGTGAGTGAGTGAGTGAGTGAGTGAGTGAGTGTGTGTGTGTGTAATATTGTGCATCAGTATTAACAAGCGATTGCTGGTGTTGTTCTGCGTGTCTGAACTGCTGTTCTTCAGGCTCTGGCTGAGACTCAAGACCCGTTTGCTGACGTCTTGCCTGATGATGATGAAGAGGATGATGAAGGAATGGGAGGCCGTGGGAACCAGGACACGTACTGGTCCCCGTCGGACCGGCTGCTGGTGTGTCAGTGTCGGGGTTTGATGAAGGCGTCCGGAGCGAGTCTGCGTAAGCTCTCCTCTGCGGTGCGAAACACCGGCGCTGTGGAGACCGAGGAGAACATCACACAGCTCGACGACCTCGCAGACGCTGCTAAAGACATCAGTCCGAGGTGCGTCATTCAGCACATCAAAACATCAGAGGCCCCCTGTAGTCCATCATCCCTTACAACTCATCTGTGATCACCAAAATGACATATTTAAATGTTTTTTCCTTAAAAATATCTTGAATGTAACTCAACACCCTTGCCTCATTTAGTATGCACGGTTCTATGAATATGCAAATGAGCCCCGCCTCCACTCACTCACTCACTCAGAGATCCACT
>NC_137131.1:532500-552500 GCF_949319135.1 Squalius cephalus | reverse complement strand
GTTATCCTCTTTTTAAAATTTGCACCCTGTTGACTTCAATGGGGCAAGTTTTAAACCTGCTTTTAGCCTCTTAACATCCTTGATGTGTCATTACAAGTGCCCAGCCATGTGAGTGATTCCTTCAGAGTGAACACGGGTGAATCTGACTGCAGTAGATGTGAAAGATATTAATAAAAATGATGTTTATTTAGCCAGCGCTCATACCTGTATTTACATCCTGTTTTCGGCTGAAGTCCACAGTAATCGATTGTCGAGTTCACGCGCATTGGTTTAGTACCTATGATCACGCACGTGAACTCGACAATCGATTACCATGGACTTCGACCAAAAACAGGATGTAAATACAGGTATGAGCGCTGGCTAAATAAATATCATTTTTATTCATATCTTTCACATCTACTGCAGTCAGATTCACTCGTGTTCACTCTGAAGGAATCACTCACATGACCTGGGCATTTGTAATGACACATCAAGGATGTTAAGAGGCTAAAAGCAGGTTTAAATATTGCCCCATTGAAGTCAACAGGGTGCAAATTTTAAAAAGAGGATAACACGGTGTAGGCAACACCGATTTTTGTCATTGTTCTCTGTACTGACAGCACTCCAAATTTACACAAAAATGAGCTCAATGTTAAAATTGACCTAATGTTAAAAGTTCTCCTTTAATATATACATGCATATGTGTGTATTTATGTATACAAAATAATTATACACTGCACACACACACGTATTATGTAAACACAAACTTTTATTTTGTATGCAATAAAATTTTTCATAACAAATAAGTGAAATCTCATGAAAACAATCTGATATATTTTGTTACTTGAATTGAAAGTGTTTGGGGTTAAATTAATTGAAATAATGTGGAAATGCACACACACACAAAAAAAAAAAAAAAATATAACAGGCTGTTCTTTTGATTTTAGTGTGAAATGTGAGTTGGACGTTCAGATACTTCGTTGCCCAGCATTACTAAATATATAATGCAAGTAAACATCACATCAGAAAAGCTCGGCTGATGAAACAGTTTAGGAATCTAAATGCAACATTGTACATAAATGAAGTGTAATTTTTTAGGACATTTAAAACATTTGTATTGCAACTTTTTCATTCATAATAAAGTTGTCCACTATAATGCATTCTCACTGTTTTAATGGTGACACTGTTAATTATTTTCTTTATTATATAATCAGCACAAATGAGCTCTTCACATCTCTGCTGTTCATGGCTGGTGTTCACGCAATAAAAGCATGAAGTTCATATGATGATTCTGATGATGATGATGATTCTGATGATGATGATGATTCTGATGATGATGATGATGACTCTGCGTCTCATTTGCTGAAGCTGAGGACCCCGAGCGCTGGTGTCGCTGGTCTGACGTTCACGTCCACACTGGCTTTAATGTTTCTGAATGTGGAGCTGTCGAAGTTGGCCACCAGTTTCTTGGGTCCGAGTCTGTAGGGACTGAAGTTCACCTTCAGCCTGATCCTCTGTCCCGGGCCGAGCTCAACGGCGCTGCGCACACACACACACACACACACACACACAGGTTTGTTTTGCTATACTTGTGAGGACATTCCATAGGCGTAATGGGTTTTATACTGTACAAACTGTATATTCTGTCCCCTTACACTAACACTACCCATCACACACACACACACACACACACACACACACTAACCCGACCCCTAAACCTACCCATCTCTCACACACACACACACACACACTAACCCTACCCCTACACCTACCCATCACACACACACACACACACACACACACACACACACACACACACACACACACACACTAACCCTAACCTACACATCACACACACTCTAACCCTAACCCATCACACACACACACACTCTAACCCTACCCATCACACACACACACACACACACACACACACACACACACACTCTAACCCTACCCATTACACACACACACACACACACACACACACACACACACACTCTAACCCTACCCATTACACACACACACACACACACACACACACACACACTCTAACCCTAACCCATCACACACACACACACACACACACACACACACTCTAACCCTACCCCTAAACCTACCCATGACACACACACACACTAAACCTACCCATCTCTCACACACACACACACACACACGTCATAAACGGGACTGAGCTCAGTTCAGTGTGTGTAGGTGTGTCTCACCTGGACTTCTCTGTGTTTTTCAGCAATCCGCTGCCGGTGATTGTGACGGAGCAGTTCTTCAGCGGCGTGGGGAGAGGATTCTCAAACACCACCTCAGCACTCATCTCTGCGCCCTGGAGAGGCGTCCCAGTCACCTGACACACACACACACTGCAGGGTTAGGCTGTGTGAGTTTGTGTGTGTGAGTGAGTGAGTGTGTGTGTGTGTGTGAAGACTCTCACCATGAGGTCGAGGGCTGGACTGTGTGGAACGATGTCTTTCTCCGCCAGATACGTTTCTTTAGCCTCGGTTTTCTCCGTGGCGATGGCAGAGACTTTGATGCAGTTGTTGTCCATCATCTTTAGACCGTATGCAGCGAACGGGACCGTGAAGGGAAGAGTTTGTTCTGAAACGAGCACAGTGTTATTATTGGTGCCTTATATTGAATATTAAAAACCTGTAATGGTACCAAGTCAAGTGATATTATCTCTCGAGAAACCTACCTGGGTCATATTACATTCTGAATTAATCAGGAATTGAATTGCATTTAACATAAAGAAAATGAAGAATAATTTTAGGACCATTCAAATTTTATTTGACACGAACATGCAAATTACTAACTTAAATGGTGATTTGCATTAGATTATTGTTAATGATTTTTTTTAAACAGAATAAATTAAAGGCAGCACAACAAATACTATTTTTGCATTACAGTCATAAGAATTTGGGGATTGAAAGAGTTTAATTTAATTAATCTTAATACTGTCCTAAAAACAGGCTTAATTTTCTTTATGAAATATAATATATAACATAAATATAATGTCTTATTTTCTCGTGATTTCTTTAAAAGGTTTGCAGGTGTGCATTTGTTTGTGTGTGTGTGTTTGAAAGGTTTTGCTTGTGTTTTCTTGTACTGGGTGACACTGGTATTGCTGGTATTGTTAGCCGCACCTGTGTTGGGTTGCAGTCGTATGTCAGTGGAGTCGCTCCACACGTCGGCCGCTGGGGTTCCGGTGTATCTCATAACCTGAGCGCTCATCTTCAGCAACAGATCTTGTGCTTTTGTGTTGTCACTCCTCAGAACGAGCTTGAGTTTGATGTCGGTGCCGTTCAGCGGTGGCGAGTCCAGACTGATGTTCATCTGCAGGGTCGGACGAGGCGTTTCGCTCGGCTTCAGGCCAGTCACTCGCTTCACGGCCTCGTCAAACACTGCTCTCTCCTTCACAGAACCTGAGGAGAAAGAGATGGTCAGGCTTAAAACATCAATAGCTAACACTTTTACAATGCTCTTTCTTATTAAAATAAATTGCAATACACACATACACTATATTGCCAAAAGTATCGGGACACCCCTCCATATCATTGAATTCAGGTGTTTTAATCACTTCCATGGCACAGTGGTGTAAAAAGTGGGATGCAGTGGAGTAAAGCTTGGGATGCAGTGGTGTAAAGCGTGGGATGCAGTGGTGTAAAGCGTGGGATGCAGTGGTGTAAAGCGTGGGACGCAGTGGTGTAAAGCGTGGGACGCAGTGGAGTAAATGTGGGATGCAGTGGTGTAAAGCGTGGGACGCAGTGGTGTAAAGCGTGGGATGCAGTGGTGTAAAGCGTGGGATGCAGTGGTGTAAAGCGTGGGATGCAGTGGTGTAAAGCGTGGGGTGCAGTGGTGTAAAAGCGTGGGATGCAGTGGTGTAAAGCGTGGGGTGCAGTGGTGTAAAGCGTGGGATGCAGTGGTGTAAAGCGTGGGATGCAGTGGTGTAAAGCGTGGGATGCAGTGGTGTAAAGCGTGGGGTGCAGTGGTGTAAAGCGTGGGGTGCAGTGGTGTAAAGCGTGGGATGCAGTGGTGTAAAGCGTGGGATGCAGTGGTGTAAAGCGTGGGATGCAGTGGTGTAAAGCGTGGGATGCAGTGGTGTAAAGCGTGGGATGCAGTGGTGTAAAGCGTGGGATGCAGTGGAGTAAAGCGTGAGATGCAGTGGTGTAAAGCGTGGGATGCAGTGGTGTAAAGCGTGGGATGCAGTGGTGTAAAGCGTGGGATGCAGTGGTGTAAAGCGTGGGATGCAGTGGTGTAAAGCGTGGGGTGCAGTGGTGTAAAAGCGTGGGATGCAGTGGCGTAAAGCTTGGGGTGCAGTGGCGTAAAGCGTGGGATGCAGTGGCGTAAAGCGTGGGATGCAGTGGTGTAAAGCGTGGGATGCAGTGGTGTAAAGCGTGGGGTGCAGTGGTGTAAAAGCGTGGGATGCAGTGGCGTAAGGCTTGGGGTGCAGTGGCGTAAAGCGTGGGGTGCAGTGGTGTAAAGCGTGGGATGCAGTGGAGTAAAGCGTGAGATGCAGTGGTGTAAAGCGTGGGATGCAGTGGTGTAAAGCGTGGGATGCAGTGGTGTAAAGCGTGGGATGCAGTGGAGTAAAGCGTGAGATGCAGTGGTGTAAAGCGTGGGATGCAGTGGTGTAAAGCGTGGGATGCAGTGGTGTAAAGCGTGGGATGCAGTGGTGTAAAGCGTGGGATGCAGTGGTGTAAAGCGTGGGATGCAGTAAAGCGTGGGATGCAGTGGTGTAAAGCGTGGGATGCAGTGGAGTAAAGCGTGGGATGCAGTGGAGTAATGGTGTAAAGCGTGGGATGCAGTGGAGTAAAGTGTGGGATGCAGTGGAGTAAAGTGTGGGATGCAGTGGCGTAAAGAGTCGGATGTAGTGGCGTAAAGAGTCGGATGCAGTGGCGTAAAGCGTGGGATGCAGTGGCGTAAAGCGTGGGATGCAGTGGCGTAAAGCGTGAGGTGCAGTGGCGTAAAGCGTGGGATGCAGTGGCGTAAAGCGTGGGATGCAGTGGCGTAAAGCGTGGGATGCAGTGGCGTAAAGCGTGGGATGCAGTGGCGTAAAGCGTGGGATGCAGTGGTGTAAAGCGTGGGGTGCTGTGGCGTAAAGCGTGGGATGCTGTGGCGTAAAGCGTGGGGTGCAGTGGCGTAAAGCGTGGGATGCAGTGGCGTAAAGCGTGGGATGCAGTGGCGTAAAGCGTGGGATGCAGTGGTGTAAAGCGTGGGATGCAGTGGTGTAAAGCGTGGGGTGCAGTGGTGTAAAGCGTGGGGTGCAGTGGGGTAAAGCGTGGGGTGCAGTGGTGTAAAGAGAGGGATGCTGTGGCGTAAAGCGTGGGATGCAGTGGCGTAAAGCGTGGGATGCAGTGGTGTAAAGCGTGGGATGCAGTGCCGTAAAGCGTGGGATGCAGTGGCGTAAAGCGTGGGATGCAGTGGTGTAAAGCGTGGGATGCAGTGGTGTAAAGCGTGGGATGCAGTGGAGTAAAGCGTGGGATGCAGTGGTGTAAAGAGTGGGATGCAGTGGCATAAAGAGTCGGATGCAGTGGTGTAAAGCGTGGGGTGCAGTGGGGTAAAGCGTGGGATGCAGTGGTGTAAAGCGTGGGATGCAGTGGAGTAAAGCGTGATGCAGTGGAGTAAAGAGTGGGATGCAGTGGTGTAAAGAGTGGGATGCAGTGGCATAAAGCGTGGGATGCAGTGGAGTAAAGCGTGGGATGCAGTGGAGTAAAGCGTGGGATGCAGTGGTGTAAAGAGTGGGATGCAGTGGTGTAAAGAGTGGGATGCAGTGGCGTAAAGAGTCGGATGCAGTGGTGTAAAGCGTTGGGTGCAGTGGCGTAAAGCGTGGGATGCAGTGGAGTAAAGCGTGGGATGCAGTGGTGTAAAGAGTGGGATGCAGTGGCGTAAAGAGTCGGATGCAGTGGTGTAAAGCGTGGGGTGCAGTGGGGTAAAGCGTGGGATGCAGTGGTGTAAAGCGTGGGATGCAGTGGAGTAAAGCGTGATGCAGTGGAGTAAAGAGTGGGATGCAGTGGTGTAAAGAGTGGGATGCAGTGGTGTAAAGAGTGGGATGCAGTGGCGTAAAGAGTCGGATGCAGTGGTGTAAAGCGTGGGGTGCAGTGGCGTAAAGCGTGGGATGCAGTGGAGTAAAGCGTGGGATGCAGTGGTGTAAAGAGTGGGATGCAGTGGCGTAAAGAGTCGGATGCAGTGGTGTAAAGCGTGGGGTGCAGTGGGGTAAAGCGTGGGATGCAGTGGTGTAAAGCGTGGGATGCAGTGGTGTAAAGCGTGGGATGCAGTGGGATGCAGTGGCGTAAAGCGTGGGATGCAGTGGAGTAAAGCGTGGGATGCAGTGGTGTAAAGCGTGGGATGCAGTGGTGTAAAGCGTGGGATGCAGTGGCGTAAAGCGTGGGATGCAGTGGAGTAAAGCGTGGGATGCAGTGGTGTAAAGAGTGGGATGCAGTGGCGTAAAGAGTCGGATGCAGTGGTGTAAAGCATGGGATGCAGTGGAGTAAAGCGTGGGATGCAGTGGTGTAAAGAGTGGGATGCAGTGGCGTAAAGAGTCGGATGCAGTGGTGTAAAGCGTGGGGTGCAGTGGCGTAAAGCGTGGGATGCAGTGGAGTAAAGCGTGGGATGCAGTGGTGTAAAGAGTGGGATGCAGTGGCGTAAAGAGTCGGATGCAGTGGTGTAAAGCGTGGGATGCAGTGGAGTAAAGAGTGGGATGCAGTGGTGTAAAGAGTGGGATGCAGTGGCGTAAAGCGTGGGATGCAGTGGAGTAAAGCGTGGGATGCAGTGGAGTAAAGCGTGGGATGCAGTGGTGTAAAGAGTGGGATGCAGTGGTGTAAAGAGTGGGATGCAGTGGCGTAAAGAGTCGGATGCAGTGGTGTAAAGCGTGGGATGCAGTGGAGTAAAGCGTGGGATGCAGTGGTGTAAAGCGTGAGATGCAGTGGAGTAAAGCGTGAGATGCAGTGGAGTAAAGCGTGGGATGCAGTGGTGTAAAGAGTGGGATGCAGTGGTGTAAAGAGTGGGATGCAGTGGCGTAAAGAGTCGGATGCAGTGGTGTAAAGCGTGGGATGCAGTGGTGTAAAGCGTGGGATGCAGTGGTGTAAAGCGTGGGATGCAGTGGTGTAAAGCGTGGGATGCAGTGGTGTAAAGCGTGGGATGCAGTGGTGTAAAGCGTGGGATGCAGTGGTGTAAAGCGTGGGATGCAGTGGTGTAAAGCGTGGGATGCAGTGGTGTAAAGCGTGAGATGCAGTGGAGTAAAGCGTGGGATGCAGTGGTGTAAAGAGTGGGATGCAGTGGCGTAAAGAGTCGGATGCAGTGGTGTAAAGCGTGGGATGCAGTGGTGTAAAGCGTGGGATGCAGTGGTGTAAAGCGTGGGATGCAGTGGTGTAAAGCGTGGGATGCAGTGGAGTAAAGCGTGGGATGCAGTGTAAAGCATGTCGTCACTGGACTCTAGAGCAGTGGAGACGTGTTCTCTGGAGTGACCAATCACGTTTCTCTGTCTGGCAATCTGATGAACGAGTCTGAGTTTGGCGGTTGTCAGGAGAACGGGACTTGCCTGACTACATTGTGCCAAGTGTAAAGTTTGGTGGAGGGGGGGATTATGGTGTGGGGTTGTTTTTCTGGGGTTGGGCTTGGCCCCTTAGTTCCAGTGAAAGGAACTCTTAATGCTTCAGCTTACCAAGGCATTTTGGACAATTTCCTGCTCCCAACTTTGTGGGAACAGTTTGGGGATGGAACTTCCATATTAAACCCTACGGATCAGGAATGGGATGTCATTAAAGTTCATGTGCATGTAAAGGCACATTATATAAAGTGTATTATATGATGTGTGTGTGTGTAAGAGAGAGAGAGTGTGTGTGTGTGTGTGTGAGAGACGGACCCTCCGGGTACTTGTACTGATCTGTGATGTCTTGTCTGCTGTTGCTGCCCACGGCTTTAGTGCTGATATTCTGTCCGACCGTTTTCGTGTCTGAGAGAATCTTCTTCTTGGAGCCGTTGGCCATGACCAGCCATGTGACTTTATCTGCGTTCACTTCTCCGAACACGAACGGCACGTCGTACTGGACGTCAGAGTGACCCAGCAGGACGGCCTTCACCGGCGCTGGACCACAGCAGTAAATACCTGGATGTAGAGGAGAGATCATGTGTTAAATCACTCCAGGTGGCCTGATCTAAATATTATCTGTAGCCTATATATAATATAATATAATGTAATATAATGAGCAGATGAGGACCTGAGCTCTTCTCCTGTGGCGTCGGGTCCAGAACCTGCCAGCCGTCGTACAGCGAGTCCTCGGAGAGATCCGGGCGCCTCATCCAACCCTCCACCCACACATGATAGTTCCTGCATCACATCAGGAATGAAACCAGATCAAGCCTCCGACTGAACGAGCGAGACGTTACATGAGAACTGAAGCTCTTACCAAACACTGTCCAGGTTGCGTTTGGGTCTCACGCCGTAGTCGCTGAAGTACTCGTCGATGAGGAGGTTCTGATCCGTGTCGTGAGCCGACTGATAGTTGGTGATGACGCGACACGGGATCCCCAAACACCTCAACACTGCAGTGGAACAAGAGTTAACTCAAGCCTTTACTAACACACCTCTGTTACTTAATATAATATAACAACAACTTGTTTTGTTTCAGCTAGTTGCCAACATCTCATTTTAATTTACTTTAACTTGGTGTATTATAATCGCTAAAATAAGTAAAACTGAAGTAAAAATAGTAAAAATTATATAGACATTAATAAAACCCTTCTAAAATGATAAAAACTTGACAAAATTACTAAAACTTTGAAGTTAACATTAATAGATTGAGTGTGGGAGTATTGAGAGAGTGTGTGTTACTAGAAATTATCTTGGAATTGCTAGAAATAAACTCGGAATTACTAGAAATGATCTTGGAATTACTAGAAATAAATGCGGAATTGCTAGAAATAAACTCTGAATTACTAGAAATATACTCAGAATTGCTAGACATAGACTCAGAATTAGTAGTAATAAACTTGGAATTACTAGAAATGATCTTGGAATTACTAGAAATAAACTCGGAATTACTAGAAATGATGTGGGTGATAGTGAGAAATAGTGTGTGTGTGTGTGTGTGTGTGTGTGTGTGTGTGTGTGTGTGTGTGTGTGTGTGTGTGTGTGTCTACCTGTGCACATGACCGCTGCAAACACCCAGCACTGTCCAAATTTGACCGGATGACAGTCATATTTGATCCAGCGTCTCAGTATCTCCACACTGCTGCTCCACTTGGAGGGAACAACTCCTCCGATGTACGACCCATCCCACTGACCCATCAGAACTCCCTGATCATCGTCCGAGTTTATCTGCACATTCAACATATTCATGGAGTGGAGTGAGTGGAGTGCAGTGGAGTGGAGTGTAGTTTAGTGCAGTGGAGTGGAGTGGAGAGGAGTTTAGTGCAGTGGAGTGGAGTGTAGTTTAGTGCAGTGGAGTGTAGTTTAGTGCAGTGGAGTGGAGTGGAGATGAGTTTAGTGCACTGAAGTTCAGGGGAGTGGAGTGCAGTAGAGTAGAGTGCAGTGGAGTAGAGTGGAGTGCAGTGGAGTAGAGTAGAGTGGAGTGGAGTGGAGTGGAGTTTAGTTTAGTGCAGTGGAGTGTAGTTTAGTGCAGTGGATCAGGAGTGGAGTGGAGTGGAGTGGAGTGGAGTGGAGTGCAGCAGAGTAGAGTAGAGTAGAGTGCAGTAGAGTAGAGTAGAGTAGAGTGCAGTAGAGTAGAGTAGAGTGCAGTGGAGTGCAGTGCATTAAAGTGGAGTAGAGAGGAGTGCAGTAGAGTAGAGTGCAGTAGAGTAGAGAGTAGAGTGGAGTGGAGTGCAATGCAGTACAGTAGATTAGAGTGCAGTAGAGTAGAGTAGAGTGCAGTGGAGTAGAGTAGAGTGCAGTAGAGTGGAGTGGATTGGAGTGCAGTGCAGTGGAGTGGAGTAGAGTGCAGTAGAGTAGAGTAGAGTAGAGAGTAGAGTAGAGTGCAGTAGAGTGCAGTAGAGTAGAGTGCAGTAGAGTGCAGTAAAGTAGAGTGCAGTAGAGTGCAGTAGAGTAGAGTGCAGTGGAGTGCAGTGCATTAAAGTGGAGTGGAGTGGAGTGCAGTAGAGTAGAGTGCAGTAGAGTAGAGTAGAGTGCAGTAGAGTAGAGAGTAGAGTGCAGTAGAGTAGAGTGGAGTGCAGTAGAGTAGAGTGCAGTGCAGTACAGTAGATTAGAGTGCAGTAGAGTAGAGTAGAGTAGAGTGCAGTGGAGTAGAGTAGAGTGCAGTAGAGTAGAGTGGATTGGAGTGCAGTGCAGTGGAGTGGAGTAGAGTGCAGTAGAGTAGAGTAGAGAGTAGAGTAGAGTGCAGTAGAGTAGAGTAGAGTATAGTATAGTAGAGTAGAGTGCAGAAGAGTAGAGTAGAGTAGAGTAGAGTAGAGTGCAGTAGAGTAGAGTAGAGTAGAGTGCAGTAGAGTAGAGTGCAGTGCAGTGGAGTAGAGTAGAGTGCAGTAGAGTAGAGTAGAGTGCAGTGGAGTAGAGTGCAGTAGAGTAGAGTAGAGTGCAGTGCAATGCAGTGGAGTAGAGTAGAGTACAGTAGAGTAGAGTGCAGTGGAGTAGAATAGAGTGCAGTAGAGTAGAGTAGAGAGCAGTAGAGTGCAGTAGAGTAGAGTAGAGTGCAGTGCAGTAGAGTACAGTAGAGTAGAGTAGAGTGCAGTAGAGTAGAGTAGAGTGCAGTGCAGTAGAGTAGAGTAGAGTGCAGTAGAGTAGAGTGCAGTGCAGTAGAGTAGAGTGCAGTAGAGTACAGTAGAGTAGAGTGCAGTAGAGTAGAGTAGAGTAGAGTGCAGTGCAGTAGAGTAGAGTGCAGTGCAGTAGAGTAGAGTGCAGTAGAGTGCAGTAGAGTGCAGTAGAGTAGAGTGCAGTAGAGTGGAGTAGAGTGCAGTAGAGTGCAGTAGAGTGTAGTAGAGTGCAGTAGAGTGTAGTAGAGTGCAGTAGATTGGAGTAGAGTGCAGTAGAGTAGAGTGCAGTAGAGTGGAGTAGAGTGGAGTGGAGTGGAGTGCAGTAGAGTGCAGTAGAGTAGAGTAGAGTGCAGTAGAGTAGAGTAGAGTAGAGTGCAGTAGAGTAGAGTAGAGTGCAGTAGAGTGCAGTAGAGTGGAGTAGAGTGCAGTAGATTAGAGTAGAGTGCAGTAGAGTAGAGTGCAGTAGAGTGGAGTAGAGTGCAGTAGAGTAGAGTGCAGTAGAGTAGAGTAGAGTGCAGTAGAGTAGAGTGCAGTAGAGTAGAGTAGAGTGCAGTAGAGTGCAGTAGAGTAGAGTAGAGTGCAGTAGAGTAGAGTAGAGTGCAGTAGAGTGGAGTAGAGTGCAGTAGAGTAGAGTAGAGTGCAGTAGAGTAGAGTGCAGTGGAGTAGAGTAGAGTACAGTACAGTACAGTAGAGTAGAGTAGAGTAGAGTAGAGTGCAGTAGAGTAGAGTAGAGTGCAGTAGAGTAGAGTGCAGTGCAGTGGAGTAGAGTAGAGTGCAGTAGAGTAGAGTAGAGTGCAGTAGAGTAGAGTGCAGTGCAGTGGAGTAGAGTAGAGTGCAGTAGAGTAGAGTAGAGTGCAGTATAGTGGAGTAGAGTGCAGTAGAGTAGAGTGCAGTGCAGTGCAGTGCAGTGGAGTAGAGTAGAGTGCAGTAGAGTAGAGTAGAGTGCAGTAGAGTGGAGTAGAGTGCAGTAGAGTAGAGTGCAGTAGAGTAGAGTGCAGTGCAGTGCAGTGCAGTGCAGTGGAGTAGAGTAGAGTAGAGTAGAGTAGAGTAGAGTAGAGTAGAGTACAGTAGAGTAGAGTGCAGTGCAGTGGAGTAGAATAGAGTGCAGTAGAGTAGAGTGCAGTGCAGTAGAGTAGAGTAGAGGGCAGTAGAGTAGAGTAGAGTGGAGTAGAGTGCAGTAGAGTGGAGTGCAGTAGAGTGCAGTAGAGTAGAGTAGAGTAGAGTGCAGTAGAGTAGAGTAGAGTGCAGTAGAGTGGAGTAGAGTGCAGTAGAGTAGAGTGCAGTAGAGTAGAGTAGAGTGGAGTAGAGTGAGGTAGAGTGGAGTAGAGTGCAGTAGAGTAGAGTGCAGTAGAGTAGAGTAGAGTGGAGTAGAGTGAGGTAGAGTGCAGTAGAGTGCAGTAGAGTAGAGTAGAGTGCAGTAGAGTAGAGTAGAGTAGAGTGCAGTAGAGTAGAGTGCAGTAGAGTAGAGTAGAGTGCAGTAGAGTAGAGTAGAGTGCAGTAGAGTGGAGTAGAGTGCAGTAGAGTGGAGTAGAGTGCAGTAGAGTAGAGTAGAGTGCAGTAGAGTGGAGTAGAGTGCAGTAGAGTAGAGTGCAGTAGAGTGGAGTAGAGTGCAGTGGAGTGGAGTGCAGTAGAGTGCAGTAGAGTGGAGTAGAGTGCAGTAGAGTGCAGTAGAGTGCAGTAGAGTGGAGTAGAGTGCAGTAGAGTGGAGTGCAGTAGAGTGCAGTAGAGGAGAGTAGAGTGCAGTAGAGTGGAGTAGAGTGCAGTAGAGTAGAGTGCAGTAGAGTGGAGTAGAGTGCAGTAGAGTGGAGTAGAGTGCAGTAGAGTGGAGTAGAGTGCAGTAGAGTAGAGTAGAGTGCAGTAGAGTGGAGTAGAGTGCAGTAGAGTAGAGTGCAGTAGAGTGGAGTAGAGTGCAGTAGAGTGCAGTAGAGGAGAGTAGAGTGCAGTAGAGTGGAGTGGAGTGCAGTAGAGTGCAGTAGAGTGGAGTAGAGTGCAGTAGAGTGCAGTAGAGTGCAGTAGAGTGGAGTAGAGTGCAGTAGAGTGGAGTAGAGTGCAGTAGAGTGCAGTAGAGTAGAGTAGAGTGCAGTAGAGTGGAGTAGAGTGCAGTAGAGTGGAGTAGAGTGCAGTAGAGTAGAGTGGAGTAGAGTGCAGTAGAGTGGAGTAGAGTGCAGTAGAGTGCAGTAGAGTGCAGTAGAGTGGAGTAGAGTGGAGTAGAGTGCAGTAGAGTGGAGTAGAGTGCAGTAGAGTGCAGTAGAGTGCAGTAGAGTGCAGTAGAGTGGAGTAGAGTGCAGTAGAGTAGAGTGGAGTAGAGTGCAGTAGAGTGGAGTAGAGTGCAGTAGAGTGCAGTAGAGTGGAGTGGAGTGGAGTGGAGTGCAGTAGAGTAGAGTGGAGTAGAGTGCAGTAGAGTGCAGTAGAGTACAGTAGAGTGCAGTAGAGTAGAGTGGAGTGCAGTAGAGTAGAGTGGAGTAGAGTGCAGTAGAGTGCAGTAGAGTGGAGTGGAGTGGAGTGGAGTGCAGTAGAGTAGAGTGGAGTAGAGTGCAGTAGAGTGCAGTAGAGTAGAGTGGAGTGGAGTGGAGTTGTGTGTTGTGTTGTTTACCATAGTGCTGACGACTCGACTGATGTAGATGGGGTTACAGCGAGCTGAATAATCCTCCTGTGCGTCTTTCACACACTTTGGGTTCAAATCCAGCAGCTTCAGACAGATATCCACGATATCATCCTCAAACTAGAGAAACCAGAGACATCGAGATAACTGTTGTGTGGCGTTCATGTGTGTGTTTAACCCTATACAGCTACTGTATATCTTATATATTTTATAATTGTGTCGCACACAAGCTACTACATGCCTATTGATTTACATTAAAAGTGTTTTTTCCTCGATATTCTCACTACATCAGACTATATGAGCCAGAAAAGCCTGTTGGATTGAATATGATACTCAACATAAACTCTTCTGCCAGATTAAATGTCTGATATGTGTGTGTGTGTGTGTGTGTGTGTGTGTGTGTGTGTGTGTGTTTACAGTGGCTGTCCTCACCTGACCGAAGTCCCAGCTCATGCTGGTGATGTATTCATCCACTCCCTTATACACGATTCCCTGCTCGTTCATGACGTATTCCTGCCTCTCCGCTTCGTTGGGCAGAAACACCCAGTCATCTGGAGAGAGAAGAACACGAGACACTGAGGAGCGCAGTGATGTTTCAGGCTTCAGTATTACACACACTTCCTATGTGAACTCTTAACCTTCATCCTTCCCTCGTGGGTCAAAATTATCCAAAGCCCTAAAATGATACCTTTATTTATTTATTTTTGCCCAAAAATCTTATTTTATTTCATTTTGATTAAAACATTTCTATTTTTTAATGCAATTTTTTTGTGAGATTTTTTGTTATTTTTTATTTTTATTTACCTTTAAATTACTAGATTTGATCAATAATTATTAAATAAATAGTAATTTAAGCACATTCCTCACATTCTTTCAACTTAGATTCAAAATAACTCACAATTTCATGCATAACCATTTTAATTCAGCTCAAAATATCTTACATTGAGTGTCTTTGCCGACCTCTTGTGTAAAAATAATAATATAAGATGATATTTCATGACTCTAGATGGGCTTATATCTCTATATGGAGTAAATGAGCTGTTCCTCTGGGTCCTAAAGTCATTTCTCTTCAGTGTGCATTCAGAGACACATGTAGACTTTATACAATCATGGGTAAAGTTTTAGCATTTTTAGGTTTGTCTGTGTGTACTGAAGCATTCCTCGCATTCCATTCATTCCTAAGGGGGTCAGATTGACCTGTGGGGGAAAGATTTATTACTTTTTTAGATTTCAACCACAAAACTGCTTGACTCCATTAAAAAAAAAAGTGTGTATTCGTGGTTCAAGTGCGACAAAAGTCCTGGGGTCTTGGACCTCTCTGATGAACACTTGAGTTCTGGGTCAGAATGACCCGAGGGAAGGATGAGTGTGAGTTGGTCTTGTTTCCGGACGGAGAGTGTGATGTGAGCGCACCTTCACACCAGGGGTTGAACAGCACCGTCACGGCTCTCTCGAAGGTCACGGCGCAGGAGCCGCTCCGCAGAGTCAGCGAGTACAGGCCCACGCAAGCGTTCGAGGGACACGTGATGGACAGGCCGGCGCTGGAGGAGGAGCTGCTCGACACCGACACACTCCAGGAACCAGAACCAGAACCAGGACCAGGACAGGAGGAGCTGAAGGAGGAGCGCGTGCCCTTCTGTTCACACGCACCGGGACCTGCAGTCAACACAACACACACAGTTACTGCGAGAAACAGTCCACAGAACACAGAGAGATTCTGTCTGTCTGTTTAACTGTGTGTGTGTGTGTGTGTGTGTGTGTGTGAGTGTGAGTGTGTGTGTGTGTGTGTGTGTGTGTGTGTGTGTGTGTGTGTGAGTGAGTGAGTGTGAGTGAGTGTGTGTGTGTGTGTGTGTGTGTGTGTGTGTATGTGTGAGTGTGTGTGTGTGAGTGTGTGTGTGTGTGTGTGTGTGTGTGTGTGTGTGTGTGTGTGTGTGTGTGTGTGTGTGTGTGAGTGTGTGTGTGTGTGTGTGTTCACCTGTCTCCACAGTGATCTGGATGTCGTTCGGATTGAGACTCTCAGCGCTGACCGTCAGACTGTGTGTGTGTGTGTGTGTGTGTGTGTGTGTGTGTGTGTGTGTGTGTGTGTGTGTGTGTGTGTGTGTGTGTGTGTGTGTGTGTGTGTGTGTGTGTGTGTGAGTGTGTGTGTGTGTGTATGTGTGTGTGTGTGTGTGTGTGTGTGTGTGTGTGTGTGTGTGTGTGTTCACCTGTCTCCACAGTGATCTGGATGTCGTTCGGATTGAGACTCTCAGCGCTGACCGTCAGACTGAAGGCTTTTCCTCTGCGGATGATCAGACGCTCCAGTGAGATTTCATTAGTGTGATGATCAGTGTTGTTCTTCACACACTGGAAATCCACTTTCATCATCACAGCTGCTGGAAACACACACACACACACACACACACACACACACACACACACACACACACACACGGTTAGTTCGTTAGTTCATAACTAGTTCAGCCAGTTTAATCTCATCTGATAAATGAGATATTTCATCAGAGAAAGCAGATCGGGTGTGTCTGTCCTGATGAATGAAGACCCGTCCGATAACATCTCACAAACATCTTATGATAACACTTCACTCTACAGTGTTCTTGTGACACACCACATGTTCTTACTGTAGTGAAAGCAGTAAATTATGCATTATTACAAACCAAACTCTCTAGTAAGTACATGTTGTACATGTTGTATTCAGTTAATATTACTCAGTACTTAACTGTATAATTACTATGGAAGCTTGTTTCTGCAATGGAATAAAATAAAAATAAAAAGCGGTAATTGCAAAAAATATATATAGTTTATATTTATATCTAAACTCGGAATTGTTAGAAATATACACAGAATTGTTAGATATAAACTCGTAATTGTTAGAAATAAACTCGGAATTGTTAGATATAAACTCGTAATTGTTAGAAATAAACTCATAATTGTTAGATATAAACTCATAATTGTTAGAAATAATCTCATAATTGTTAGAAATAATCTCAGAATTGTTAGATATAAACTCATAATTGTTAGAAATAAACTCAGAATTACTAGAAATAAACTTGTAATTACTTAAAACATGGAATTCACAAACTTGGAGTTGCGAGATAAAAATTCTCAGTGACTTCTTTATTGTTTTATTCTGTGGCAGAAACAATCTTCCATAAGTCACAGACACAGAGTAACAAGGACACCTTAAAAATAAGATGTAAAGTGTTCTGGATAAAGTTTACGTTTAGTTGAGATGTTTCCACTGATGCTTTAATAAAGACGTGGACAATCAAACCCTGAACACTATCAGTCTGTAGTGATATTAGTTCCAGTATGGCAGATTTTTAAGATACTGTACCAACAGAAATACTACTAAACCAGTAAACACTCGTTATCTCACGTTACTCATCACTGAAATCACGAACATCTACTACTGTAAAGATCCGAATCTGATTAAAACTAAACATCAGTTTCACTCACCCTGATCTTGGCTGACTGCGCTTCTGCTGCTCAGATTCTCACTCATGTTTCGTCAGATGAGTGAGTGTGTGTGTGTGGTGCTTTATACCGTGATGTGTGTGTGTGTAAGAGCCCTTCCCCGTCGCTCCCACGAGTCGAGAATTCTGAATAATAATATTTGTGACTGATTACAAAACCCAGTGATGATGAAACACCGTCTGACTGATGCCGTAATAATCTCAGTTATGAAGGAATGTTGATCTCAATGCTCAATACATTTATTACAGTAGTTATTCATCTCTTAGTTAGTTAATAAAAATACAACTGTTCATTATTAGTTAACCAATGGAACCGTATTGTAGAATGTTACCCATATTACGTACAAATCTGTATTTATGACTCATAATTTTAGATTTGTCATCATCATTACTGTAATTATGACAGTGACACATATAGACTGTGCATGATGTTTATTAACACGTTTCCTTCACTGAACACATGCTCCAGTAAACAGGGTTTATTCTCACATCTTTGACACTGAAATGTGCAGATCCAGAAAAAAGGATCAATAAATATCCATTGATTTTAATATTCAGTCGACACACAAACTCTGCAAAACATCATGTTCTTCCTCAGTGTTTCTGTCTCGTTCTCCAGCACAAATATCTGAACATTCTTAGAGAAGAGACATGAGAGGAGACAGAGAAGAGACAGAGACGAGACAGAGAAGAGACAGAGACGAGCCAGAGAAGAGACAGAGACGAGCCAGAGAAGAGCCAGAGAAGAGACAGAGACGAGACAGAGACGAGACAGAGACGAGACAGAGAAGAGCCAGAGAAGAGACAGAGAAGAGACAGAGACGAGACAGAGACGAGACAGAGACGAGACAGAGACGAGACAGAGACGAGACAGAGAAGAGACAGAGACGAGACAGAGAAGAGCCAGAGAAGAGACAGATACGAGACAGAGACGAGCCAGAGACGAGCCAGAGAAGAGACAGAGAAGAGACAGAGACGAGACAGAGAAGAGACAGAGAAGAGACAGAGACGAGACAGAGACGAGACAGAGAAGAGACAGAGAAGAGACAGAGAAGAGACAGAGAAGAGACAGAGACGAGACAGAGACGAGACAGAGAAGAGACAGAGACGAGACAGAGAAGAGACAGAGAAGAGACGAGACAGAGAAGAGACAGAGACGAGACGAGACAGAGAAGAGACAGAGAAGAGATGAGACGAGACAGAGAAGAGACAGAGAAGAGACAGAGAAGAGCCAGAGAAGAGACAGAGACGAGACAGAGAAGAGACAGAGACGAGACAGAGACGAGACAGAGAAGAGACAGAGACGAGACAGAGACGAGACAGAGAAGAGACAGAGACGAGACAGAGAAGAGACGAGACAGAGACGAGACAGAGACAGAGAAGAGACAGAGAAGAGATGAGACAGAGAAGAGACGAGACAGAGAAGAGACAGAGAAGAGACAGAGACGAGACAGAGACGAGACAGAGAAGAGACAGAGACGAGACAGAGAAGAGACGAGACAGAGAAGAGACAGAGACGAGACAGAGAAGAGACAGAGAAGAGATGAGACAGAGAAGAGACGAGACAGAGAAGAGACAGAGAAGAGACAGAGACGAGACAGAGAAGAGACAGAGAAGAGATGAGACAGAGAAGAGACGAGACAGAGAAGAGACAGAGACGAGACAGAGACAGAGACGAGACAGATAACCAAACATTCTTAAATCAAGACACGTTTACTGGAGAAGAACAATGACTGACGATATTAAGCCTTGATTACTGAAAGAAAGCTTGAAAATGAAGTGAGTTTGAGCTTAAAACAAGATCCAATATCTGCCAATGGAGTCTGAAAAATAAACTTAGTCCAAAGGGAAAACAAGATTATTTTTCTGACTCCATAGTTTTTGTTTTAAGCTCAAACTCACTTAATTTTGATGATTTTTTCAGTAAACAAGACTTAATATCTTCAGTCATTTTGCTTCTTCTCCAGTAAATGTGTCTTGATTTAAGAATGTTTGGATATTTGTGCTGGAAAACGAAACACTGAGGAAGAACGTCATGATTCGTGTTTCCCGCCTCAGATGATTGTCACTTTAGGCACTTATTGGGAACAACAGAACTGAAATCATGTGTGAAATGAAGCATTCAGACTGAGAAACACGATGAAGTGGCGTCACGCGCTGAGAACTTTCGTTTTCTTATTGCTGAACACTGAGCTTTAACTGTCCTTCTCATTCATCCGGCGACAGACACACTGAACATGATCTGTGATGAATCAGGCCTGATGATGAAACTCGTCGTCTCGTCGTCTCGTGATCGGATCTCCTGATCTCGTTGATCTCTCCGTGTGTCCGTGATCTCTCCGTGATGATCGGCTCCGGACCGAAGCTTCTCGTGTGACGGCTCAGAACCGGCCGCGGCGGCTCACGGTGAGCGGGAGCGAGACCGACGACAGCGACGACACTTCCCAGTACAGACTCCGGGACAAGAAGAGCCGGTACAGGACCACCACTGAGATCGACTGGCACAGGATCACGCCGATCGTGACCACCTGCGGAAACGAGACGAGACGTGAGACGAGACAGAGAAGAGACAGAGACGAGAGAGACAGAGAAGAGACAGAGACGAGAGAGACAGAGAAGAGACAGAGACGAGACGTGAGAGACGAGATGTGAGACGAGACGAGACTAAGAAGAGACAGAGACGAGAGAGACAGAGACGAGACATGAGAGACGAGACGTGAGAGACGAGACGTGAGACGAGACGTGAGACGAGACAGAGAAGAGACAGAGACGAGAGAGACAGAGAAGAGACAGAGACGAGAGAGACAGAGAAGAGACAGAGACGAGACGTGAGAGACGAGATGTGAGACGAGACGAGACTAAGAAGAGACAGAGACGAGAGAGACAGAGACGAGACATGAGAGACGAGACGTGAGAGACGAGACAGAGACGAGACGTGAGATGAGACGAGACAGAGACGAGACGTGAGAGACGAGACGTGAGAGAAGAGACAGAGACAGAGACGAGACGTGAGAGAAGAGACAGAGACGAGACGAGACATGAGAGACGAGACAGAGAAGAGACAGAGAAGAGACAGAGACGTGACAGAGACGAGACGTGAGAGAAGAGACAGAGACATGAAAGGAGACAGAGACGAGACAGAGACGAGACGTGAGAGTGGAGACGAGACGTGAGAGACGAGATGTGAGACGAGACGAGACTGAGAAGAGACAGAGACGAGAGAGACAGAGACGAGA
>NC_137131.1:500000-527500 GCF_949319135.1 Squalius cephalus | reverse complement strand
TATAGTGTATAGTATAGTTAATACTAGTATATAAACCTTCAGTATATAGGTTGTATGGTACCTATAGTATATAATGTATAATATAGGTTATACTAGTATATAAACCAACAGTATATGTTTGTACTTATAGTATAGGTTATAATAGTATATAAACCTTCAGTATATACAGTTGTGGTCAAAAGTTTATATACCCCTTGCAGAATCTGCAAAATGTTAATTATTTAACACAACTATAAAAAAAAAAATTGGGGGTGATAACTTTTGAACAGGATGAAGATTTTAGCTGGAAAGGAATAAAATATGCAAAAGATGCTGGAAACCAGATGTTTCTGAAGAACATTGGGCAGTTTAACTGTACAGGACTCGAGAACAACCATCACAAAACATAAAAACAGTCCTGGACACAGAATTAAGAATCAAGGGTGTGTAAACTTTTCAACCTTTTTATAAATTCAGCTGTATTTTTGTCTTGTGGACAATATGTAAACATATTTTATGTAAAATATCTTATTCAGGACAGCACTAAATAAAACATATGCATATGATTCCTCTTCTTTATATATTTAGATTATAATTTATATACTCTATATACCGTAGATGGGCAAATGTATGACAATCATGATATACCGAATACCGCGATATACCGCGATATCCCCCTAGATTGAGCGTCATGTACACATCGAGTGAGCAGCCGCGTGACTTGTCTGTGATGTGAAATTGGGGTTCAAAGTTCACGGGTTCACTGTAGAAATGTACAACACATAATTCCCTGTTGAAACCGATTCAGATGCGAATGAATGAATGAATCTTACTGGAGATCTGAGCTGATGTGACTCTCTCCAGACAGCTGAGATTGTCAAAGCCCTCGGTGTCCTGAAACAGCAGGAGTCTGGCCTCCTTCTGCACGGCCATCTGAACATCATACACACGACACGACATCAGACCATTCTCACCTGTCAGACACGATCATAGGATCATTCACAGCAATATTCCTGGATTCTCACAACTTCTCATTAAGCCTTTGACATGCATGCATGTGAAAAGAAAGCCGAGACAAAAAAATGCATGCAAATACATGGAAGAAAAATGCAAATGCATGATTTATTTTATTAATATCAGACACCCACCATGATACATAAATCTTGTGATGTATTGCCCATAATTTTCTCTCGCCGCGTCACTCCTGAAAACCCCAGAAACCGTTTTTCCTGCTACAGGACATGAACTGAACAAAAGAACCATGAGAATGATAAAGAACACAAACATTATTTCATTTCAACAGAAGCTCTTATTCTCTTCATTCACTGCAATCAATGAGGTAATACAGTTGTTTTCCTCCCCTCGTATGATTGACGTCTGCTACGACTAATCAGAATACGCCTTTTTAGTCTAGCGCAGTGAAGCAGCCAATGAGAGTGCAGCGGGGGCGGGGACAGAGTCTGGCTCATACGTGTCAGCGCTGCCGGAAACCGCTGCTAAACTGTCGTGAGCTCTGTGTTTACGAAGCCTCCTGAAATCATGGAATTATTTATTGAAGAAATGTGGAGTAGTCAATGCAGTGAGTAACGCGCCGTCACTCGCGTTTCTGAAGAGACCGCAGTGTTTCAGAGTAGATGAAGCGCTTTATGTTCACTGTCATGATTCACTTTACCTTCATCTACAGGTTAAACTGAAGTGTGAAGATGAGCTGCAGTGAGTGTCGCACTGTACTGGTGACCGGAGGCGCGGGATTCATGTGAGTCCGGCACTACTGACCCTTAATATTCACCGTTAATGACAGCTAATATTCACCGTTATTAATATGTAGTGGCACTGCATTAGACAAGAGAACATCATATCAGGAGTCATTTACTGTATAGAAAGAATCACAAACTCACTTTACATTTGCACTGGAAAATGAGACAGAAACACTTGTTTGTGATCAGAAGGTTCAGTAAAAGTTCTTTGCTTTTATGCTTTTAAAAATTATATGCTTATTTCTATTTAGCATATCGTAATCTGATTTATGGGCTAATTTTGATTTAATGTCAAAATTTATATTTTTTGTCATAATTTCAATTAGTCCGTCATTATTTGTCTTAGCCTATGTCATTATTTTGATTTAGAATGTCATAATTTCAACTTTTTTGTCATAATTTCTTTTTATGTCATTTCGATTTAGTATGTCATACTTTTGATGTGTTGAAACAACTGCAATCATTTTACAAAATACACACACACTCACCTCTGATTATATGTATGTAATATCCAAGTTATGTATCTTGCGCTGTAAAGTTTTCCTCAGATCTGGTGAGTTACTGAAGATGTGAGGCGTTAATGGTCGAGGAGAGCTGACTTTATACAGCCAAATAAAAACAGAAAGTTTATAGTGCATCGATGTGTAAAACGTGTAAAAACACACCCTAACAATCACCAAAACACCAGCTGACCGAAACACTCTGAGAATGTGCTGTAAGACAATTCTGAGAAATAAAAACACACTTGTGGCCAATCAGCAGTAAGGGGCGTGTCCACTCACGAGGGGGAGGTGCCTGTGACTGTGGGGGCGGAGCTATAAAGATTAAGAGGGGTGGGATCTTCTGTGTGGAGGTGTGTTTGTTTTCTCAGAAATCGCTCACTGCACCTTTAACTGCGTTTCCTAAAACCATCGCAAGCGTACGCTGATCTAATAATGACGTTTGTGTTTCAGTGGATCTCATCTGATCTCTGCTCTGGCCGAGAGATTCCCACACTGGCGCATCATCAACATTGATAATGTGAGTTCTGTCTCTTCCGTCATTTTTGACCGAAAAATTGTAAAAAAAATTATTATTATTATTTTATTCATCGAAATGGTACAAAACTTGGTAAAGGTTTTGGCACTTGCTGTGTGAACACAATAAAATCATGGACATGATTGGAACAGGTTTAATGGTCCTGAAAACAATAGTCCCACTTGTGCTCCTCGCGGTCAGAAACGAGTTTCCTCTAGTGGAAGCGTCTGGAACTGCAGCCGAACACACTCACTGAAAGATCATTTACTGAGAGATCAGGCTCACATTTGGAACACAACTTGTTCAGATTTATGGCTTTGATTTTCTAACAGTTTTAGAGTAAAACATGTTTTTGAAAATATATATTTTGTGTAAAAAAATCAATAAATGTAAAATTCTGTAACTTTTTTTAAGTTCACTTTTTCAAACTGTTTCCACTTCAGCAATAATCTGCCAAGCGTCGTCTTTGAAGAGATCAAACTTCATGAAGTCTGTCGCTCTAAAGCGTTCGAGATTTACAACAGCTTAATTTGGAAATGTAATCTTCAGGTCTATGCTCAAAAAGTGAATAAATGGATTAATATAATTTAGTACCTTAAAATCCCCTAAAAATACAAAATATTAAATGTTATCAAACTAAAATATAGTACATTAATTTCATTGAAATAAAAAAAAGAAATTCAGTCGTTTCTGACCGACGCGTGAAGATCTCCAGAGGGTTAAACTGAGTATCTCACAAGTACTTCAGTAAAGCCTTTACTTTCAGTAAGTCTTCATCATGCTAGTGAATATAATGCTGGTTTTAATAATAAATGTCTGGTTTGATTTTCATGACTGTATTACAGTAATAAGAGTTAAACATGAGATGATGAGACCATATGAGTGAGATGTGCCGACGGTCCGCTCCTGTGTTTCAGCTTCAGCGCTGCTCGAGTCTGAAGAACCTGCGGAGCGTCGAGGGAAACCGCGTCTACACCTTCATCCCGGTATAGAGACGTCACACCGGCTCAGAGCTCCCCGTTCTGTGTGTGAATGTCCTGATGGATTCTGTCCTTCTTTCAGGGCGATGTTTGCGATCCGCTCTTCATAAACCACGTGTTTTCGTCGCAGAGCATCGATGTGGTCTTCCACTGCGCCGCGGAGACACATGTGGGTGAGTCCACGCGTGACGCTCGCTCCAGTGCTGCGCTCCTCTAAACCTCACAATCATCTGTTGACAAACAAGTATTCATTACTCCAGTGAGATCATTGTTTCTGCATTCAATTATTACAGTGTTTAAATGAATGCATTTTTCGCTAACTGTGATTTTGTACATGTACATTTCTGAAATGCATAACTCAGTTCCCTCTGATATCAGATCTCTGTAAACTGTAATATGGACTATCTGTAAAGATGTGTGTTGTGAAACGCGCTGTACAAATAAACGTGGACTGAGTTCCTCAAGAAGGGATTTTCTGCACAGTAACGGCCCTTTATATCCCAGAGAGCTCGTTCCTGCGGCCGTCGCGCTTCATGCGTGTGAACGTGGACGGCACCGGTGTTCTGATCCGAGCGGCGCTCCAGGCTCGAGTCCAGCGCTTCATCTACATCAGCACTGATGAGGTGTACGGACACAGTCTGGACCAGGTGCGCTCGCTCGGGAACATGAGACGTCATGTTCAACACACACCGCACAACATCATGCTCTTCCTCAGGGTTTCTGCCTCGTTTTCCTCTTAAATCAAGACACATTTACTGGAGAAGAAGCAAAATATACATACGAAGTCTTGTTTTCTGAGAAATTAAGACAGAATGAACTGGTTTTACACTTAAAAACAAATATACGTCAATAGGTTTTGAAGTTCTGATATTCCTTCTTGTTTAGATCATGAACTCACTTTAACTGTTTAAATGCGTCTTGATGTAAGAATCTTTAGACATCCGCGCTGGAAAACAAGACAGAAATACCACTTTACTTGCAGTGTGATCGGAAGCTTCAGTTAAAGTCATTCCCATATTCCAGTGTTTGGAATATTTATTAAAAGTAATGGAGATTTGTTGGAAGTTGTATTTTTTTAAACTGTTGCAAATACAACCTCGACATTTACATGTACTGACACATTCCCTTCGATTCATTCCTCACATGTTCTTGAAAAGGTCTTTAAAAAGTCTAGCTTTATAAACCTGCAGAAACTAGCGTTAGTGAGACGAAGCCTTGAGACGAGCTGAGCGATGCTGTGAAGTAAAGTCATGTGATCTCCTGTTGTTCTCAGCCGTTTGATGAGCGCAGTCCACAGAGACCCACCAACCCGTACTCGGCTTCCAAAGCTGCGGCCGAGAACATCGTGATGTCCTACTGGATCCAGCACAAGGTATGATGATGATGATGATGATGATGAAGAGACTCAGAACTACATGTGCATCACAGAAATGTTGCATGAATAATGGTAATTTTTAATTTCTGTATTGATTTCAGATGTTTTACTCTTTACTTTTATTTTTAATGCTGATTCTCTTTAGTTTATTATGGGGAGGGGGTTTATTATGTCTTTTTTTCTCTCGTAATTGCAAGTTTATATCTCACAATTCTGAGAAATAAACAAGTTGCAGGATGTAAACTCAGAGTTGCAAGAGAACTGTCCTGTTTTACCGTTTTTATTTCCTTCTGTAGTTTATACTGTAATGTAGTGACAATAATCACATTTCATAACAAGGTCTCAGTTGATAACTTCAGTTAATGCACTAACTAACGTGAACTGTTATTAATACACATGTTCATATTCATGTTTGTTCACAGTGCATTAACTAATCTCAACAGACACTCAACTTTTGATGCTTAGTGCATTCTGGTGTAATGCTGTGTGTGTTCTCTCAGTTCCCGGCTGTGATCACGAGGAGCAGTAACGTCTATGGGCCGCGTCAGTATCACGAGAAGGTACGTGAGCAGAAGCACGACACCAGTGTGACGTCATTCACGGGTTTAACACACTGTGATTGTGTTTGATCAGGTCATTCCCAGATTCCTGTCGCTCATCCAACAGGAGCAGAAGTGGTGAGTTAAACAGAGCCTGTCATCCTTCAGTGTGTGTGTGTGTGTGTGTGTGTGTGTGTGTGTGTGTGATCTACATCAGTGTGTGTGTGTGTGTGTGTGTGTGTGTGTGTGTTATCTACATCAGTGTGTGTGATCTACATCAGTGTGTGTGTGTGTGTGTGTGTGTGTGTGTGTTATCTACATCAGTGTGTGTGATCTACATCAGTGTGTGTGTGTGTGTGTGTGTGTGTGTGTGTGTGTAATCTACATCAGTGTGTGTGTGTGTGTGTGTGTGTGTGTGTGTGTGTGTGTGTGATCTACATCAGTGTGTGTGATCTACATCAGTGTGTGTGTGTGTGTGTGTGTGATCTACATCAGTGTGTGTGTGTTATCTACATCAGTGTGTGTGTGTGTGTTATCTACATCAGTGTGTGTGTGTGTGTTATCTACATCAGTGTGTGTGTGTGTGTGTGTGATCTACATCAGTGTGTGTGATCTACATCAGTGTGTGTGTGTGTGTGTAATCTACATCAGTGTGTGTGTGTGTGTGTGTGTGTGGTCTACATCAGTGTGTGTGATCTACATCAGTGTGTGTGTGTGTGTGTGTGTGTGTGTGTTATCTACATCAGTGTGTGTGATCTACATCAGTGTGTGTGTGTGTGTGTGTGTGTGTGTGTGTGTTATCTACATCAGTGTGTGTGATCTACATCAGTGTGTGTGTGTGTGTGTGTGTGTGTGTGTGTGTGTGTGTGTGTGTGTGTGTGTGTGTGTGTGTGTAATCTACATCAGTGTGTGTGTGTGTGTGTGTGTGTGTGTGTGTGTGTGTGTGTGTGTGTGTGATCTACATCAGTGTGTGTGATCTACATCAGTGTGTGTGTGTGTGTGTGTGTGTGTGTGATCTACATCAGTGTGTGTGTGTTATCTACATCAGTGTGTGTGTGTGTGTTATCTACATCAGTGTGTGTGTGTGTGTTATCTACATCAGTGTGTGTGTGTGTGTGTGTGTGTGTGTGTGATCTACATCAGTGTGTGTGATCTACATCAGTGTGTGTGTGTGTGTGTGTAATCTACATCAGTGTGTGTGTGTGTGTGTGTGTGTGTGTGTGTGTGTGTGTGTGTGTGGTCTACATCAGTGTGTGTGATCTACATCAGTGTGTGTGTGTGTGTGTGTAATCTACATCAGTGTGTGTGTGTGTGTGTGGTCTACATCAGTGTGTGTGATCTACATCAGTGTGTGTGTGTGTAATCTACATCAGTGTGTGTGTGTGTGTGTGTGTGTGTGTGTGTGTGTGTGTGTGTGATCTACATCAGTGTGTGTGATCTACATCAGTGTGTGTGTGTGTGTGTGTGTGTTATCTACATCAGTGTGTGTGTGTGTGTGTGTGTGTGTGTGTGTGTGTGTGTGTGTGTGTGTGTGTGTGTGAGATCTACATCAGTGTGTGTGTCAGATCTACATCAGTGTGTGTGTGTGTGTGTGTGATCTACATCAGTGTGTGTGTGTGTGTGTGTGTGTGTGTGTAATCTACATCAGTGTGTGTGTGTGTGTGTGTGTGTGTGATCTACATCAGTATGTGTGTGTGTGTGTAATCTACATCAGTGTGTGTTATCTATATGAGTGTCAGTGTTTCTGAACTCCTGAAACGCCTCCATTGTAGTCTTGAGTTTCTTCCGGGAAAGAACACGTCACAATATTCCTCATTATAATAATTCATACGCAGAATAAAGGGGCGGGGCCTGGTTGAGTTAGTTAGTAGTGTGTTAAACTGGCGGTTATGGAAAGGGGCGGGACATTTCCCAAACACACTCGAAGCTCTCGACCAATCACAACACACTGCTCCAGCCGACCAATCAGAGCACAGTGTGCTTTTCAGAAGGAGGGGCTTCATAGAGACAGGAAGTGAACAGAGCGTTACTGACAGACTGGGAAGAGAGGAGCCGCAACAATGGAGAATATGAGGAAAATAATCAACATCAAGAAACGTTCTCTTTAATAATGACACGAGTTTGTTGTCCAGCACGATCCAGGGCTCCGGCCTGCAGTCCAGACACTTCCTGTACGTGAGCGACGTCACGGACGCCTTCCTGACGGTGATGGAGAAGGGCATTCTGGGGGAGATTTACAACATCGGGAGCAGCTTTGAAATTCCCATCATCCAACTCGCCAGAGAACTAGTGAAAATGGTAGGGATGCTACATTTTTCTAAATGCCATAATCATTTGTTAACAAACAAGTATTCATTACTTCACTGAGATCATTGGTTCGTGTTGTTCATGTCGAGAAGATCCATAATACACATTTAAAGTGCTCCTATTGTGCTCGAATGAGAAGAAAGAAGTGATTCTGAAACGAGTCGTCAGTAATTCAGTCTCTGCTGATCCTGCGTAGGTTTGTAACTCATTAGCATAATGCCAGCCTCTGGTGTTGATTGGCTGAGCAGCGTCTCTTAGCTCCGCCCTCAAACACTGTAGTGTATCTGAGACTGGAGAGTTCGGTTCGTGTTGTTCGTGTGGAGAAGACGCTGTTTTCTGAGATTGATACGGTAAAACCCACGCCATCGTTACTGTTCGCATCACTGAGATCAAGAGCTGAGATTCAGATATGATAATGAGCGTTTGCTTTCTGACCAATCACAGCAGAGCAGCTCTCAGAGAGGCGGGGCTTAGAGAGACTGAATCCTTGAAGTGTTTCAGACACTGAGAGAAGAGCTGACGCCGCAGTGCAGATTATGAGGAGATTAAAGTGTTATTGATCTTGGATGAATGTGAACCTGTTGTTAGGAATTAAAAAGCTTTAAAATAGCATCATAAGAGCCCTTCAAACAGAGAAACGTCAAATCATGACACTCAATAAATGTTTGTTTTAGATTTGAGCCAATCACTGCAGGGTGGAGGTGTTCATAATCATAAATCGGTGTTTAACGTGTTTCATTGATCTGTTCTCAGAAAGTGAAGAACGTCTCCTGTGAAGCGCTGGAGGATTGGATGGAGTTTGTTGAAGACCGGTGTGTGTCCCGTCAAGTGTTTGCAGGTCATATTAATGAATGATATTCCAGTAAGTAACTAACTATCGTTCCCGCTCTTCATCTCTAGTCCGGTGACGGAGCTCCGATATCCCATGAGATCCGAGAAACTGCACAGACTCGGGTGGAGACCAAAGGTCACGTGGAAGGAAGGAATCAGACAGACCAGTAAGAGATTCCACAGCAAACATTACAGATGTGCTTCCATAAACTGTGATGATGATGATGATGAAGAATAATGATGATGGTGATGATGATGAAGAGTGTGACGCGTCTCTGTTGTTTTCAGTAAAGTGGTATGAGGAGAACCCAAACTACTGGCCGTTAATCAGTGAGAATCAGGAGAACTCTCCAGAATCATGTGATCAGACGCCTTCACATTCAGTGCCTTTTCAAGTCAGATAATAAAGTCTAATTATTAACAATGTACTCTAATATTTAAGTCTAATTGTTTATTGTAATATTTTGTATATTATCTATGCAAGTGTCAGTCGATGAAGAACATAAGAGACTGTTTTCCAATGAAAAGGCCACAGGATTAAAGAGACCAAAAGTTAAAGATTTTTAAACTATTTTTAAAGCTCATTTTGAATGGAGACTGTGTGTCACAAAGCTTGTTGATGATGAAAGAAAAAGCTTCATTTGTATGATTACATGTATGTAAATTGTTTTCAATCATATTTATGCTTTAATAAAAAAGGTGTTTGAAGAGGCTTGTAATGAGCTTCTGTTGAGAATGATCACCGTGAGCTTGTTTATAGGAGTCATTTCTGAAACACATTCATTAAGATTAAACTTCAGATCTTATACCGGCCAAATAAAGTACAAAAAAATTACTATGAAGTTCAATTTTAATTATCTTTATCACATGTGTTTTTATTTGAGAATAAGTTGTAAAATACAGATGAACTGGACAAAACAAATCAGAATTATGTTATACTGTGTTTTTAAAGTCCCCCTGTGTTGAAAATCCAGTTTTTAATGTAGTTTATGTGTCTATGTGGTGTTTTTAATCTGCTTAAAGACAAACCATGTGTAAATTCATAAGTCGACAGCATTGCTGAGTATTTCCTCCTTAAAACTAGCCTGGCTAACGTCAGACCACTTTCTCTTTGAGACGTGGTCTGGAAACCACATGTACATTTTCTCGTATTTGAGGCGTGGTTTACGAATGCCCAGAGCCGTTTATTGGGCGCTACGAATGTCTATCAAATGCGCCTGTACGCAGCTCATAGCCAATCATTTCAAATTATACCAGATGACGTATGTAGAGCGACAGATATTCAACGAAGACGACGACGATGGGTCAGGGATTTATGTGTACACCAGAGAGTCCTGCACGGGTCCGATTTTGTAAATCCGCACCCGACCCGTTTTCCAACAGCAGCACTAATAAAAATCTGCACCGACCCGCTTAAAATAGAACCGACACCCGACCCGCACCCGAAATAAAATCAGTTTAGACTATCACATTATAGACACACTTACAAACATTTTTATTGCCAGGTCATACAGAAGTTATTACACGACCATTATAGCCGAAGCTGTCAAAAGGCCGATACATGAAGAACATGGCTAACGTTACCACACAAATCGAACAGACGCGGCTACAACACTATATGCCACACAATTTCGTCTAGCCTACATCTGACAATTTTGGGTTCAAACACACCCTGCACACCACACATACTTAACAGTGTTAAATATGAAAAATACCGTTCGATAGAGCTGCTTTGTTACCAGTTATCTGCGTGCTTCCTCAGGGATGAAGTTCCACATTTGCGGCTATCCAACACGAAAATGTTTGCAGCAAAGCCTTTCACAATATTTTCTTCAGATAACTCCAAATTTCTCCCACACACTAGACTTGATTTTTGATGACGTATTGTCGACAACTTTACAATCTCCACTAGCTATTCTTTTCTTCAACTCCTCAGCATCTATCTCGACTTCTGCAAGCAGAACGCGCGCGCGCGGTTGTGATGCATTTTTAAAAGTGGAAGTAGCCTTGGTAACGTTATAGATCCTGGGAGGGCGTGGCGCGTCGGCACAAATAAACTGATGTGGATTTTAAATTATTTTATCAACTTGAAATACAGGCATATTTTTGTAGATGTGTTCCTAAAAATATGCATATATTTTTACGTCTGTCATGTTGGATCCATAGATAAACAAACTGCTTCGGTGTGTCGCATATACTTCGTCATCGTCTTCCTGCTCCCTCCCCGTTCTGTGATTGGTTCCCTATTTCAGGGGAAAAATTAGTCCATGGTGTCCAGACTACCTTGCAGCGTGAATAAAATCGCGCTGCTCAAGGCAGTATGGGGAAACCCAGGCTACCTTAAAACTGCAGTGAACCAAAGACAGTCTCAAAAACACGCTTTGAAATCGCTGGTGTTTCTGACGTCACAAACTAACTTTTAGATGTTTATCGTGAGCACGTGAAAGTCTGTATATTTTTATTTTTGCAAAGGTCCCTTTAGGGGCTCCTTAGTATGACATAATCACAGAGTCTTTCATGCAGTAGAGTTTTAAGATTTCTTCAAGGCGTTTATATCAAATTCTTTCTTAAAAATAAAAAAGAAGAATTTTTCTGTGAAAATGTACATTTGTGAATGTAAAATTTGGCAAGAAAAGACTGTAAATGGTTATGTATGGAGCTGTTGTGTTTGTGTGACGTACAGCGCCCTCTAGCGTCAGCACGCGCTCGATGCGTCAGGAAGTGACGTTAAAGAGAACGCGCACGTGTGCAGGACACAGCATGTTTCTGCAGCACATGTTTGTGTTTATGTGACTGTATAACGGAGAAGCCGATCTAAAACGCAGGAGCAGGTCATGACGGCTGAACAGGAGCGGTACCCGCCGCCGAGCTTCAGCGGAGCATCAGAGGTTTCAGTTTCACCGGGGGATCCGTGGACCGGCCGCCGGTTCGAGGCGAGCAGAGACTGGAGCTGGAGCTGGACTCAACCCGAGCCCGCTGGACCCTGGAGCTCGAGCCCCGGCCAGTGGAACCAGCAGCCGCGCGGTCACGGACAGCAGCAGTACAGAGGTAACGCATTCAGATGATAGAGTATTAAAGTGTCGGTAACGCGTTCAGATGATATAGTATTAAAGTGTCGGTAACGCGTTCAGATGATCTAGTATTAAAGTGTCGGTAACGCGTTCAGATGATATAGCATTAAAGTGTCGGTAACGCGTTCAGATGATCTAGCATTAAAGTGTCGGTAACGCGTTCAGATGATCTAGCATTAAAGTGTCGGTAACACGTTCAGATGATCTAGCATTAAAGTGTCGGTAACACGTTCAGATGATATAGTATTAAAGTGTCGGTAACACGTTCAGATGATATAGCATTAAAGTGTCGGTAACGCATTCAGATAATAGAGTATTAAAGTGTCGGTAACGCGTTCAGATGATAGAGTATTAAAGTGTCGGTAACGCGTTCAGATGATATAGTATTAAAGTGTCGGTAACACGTTCAGATGATATAGCATTAAAGTGTCGGTAACGCATTCAGATAATAGAGTATTAAAGTGTCGGTAACGCGTTCAGATGATAGAGTATTAAAGTGTCGGTAACGCGTTCAGATGATATAGTATTAAAGTGTCGGTAACACGTTCAGATGATATAGCATTAAAGTGTCGGTAACGCATTCAGATAATAGAGTATTAAAGTGTCGGTAACGCGTTCAGATGATAGAGTATTAAAGTGTCGGTAACGCGTTCAGATGATATAGCATTAAAGTGTCGGTAACGCATTCAGATAATAGAGTATTAAAGTGTCGGTAACGCGTTCAGATGATATAGCATTAAAGTGTCGGTAACGCGTTCAGATGATATAGTATTAAAGTGTCGGTAACACGTTCAGATGATATAGCATTAAAGTGTCGGTAACGCATTCAGATGATATAGTATTAAAGTGTCGGTAACACGTTCAGATGATATAGTATTAAAGTGTCGGTAACGCGTTCAGATGATCTAGCATTAAAGTGTCGGTAACACGTTCAGATGATATAGTATTAAAGTGTCGGTAACACGTTCAGATGATATAGCATTAAAGTGTCGGTAACGCGTTCAGATGATAGAGTATTAAAGTGTCGGTAACGCGTTCAGATGATATAGCATTAAAGTGTCGGTAACGCGTTCAGATGATAGAGTATTAAAGTGTCGGTAACGCGTTCAGATGATAGAGCATTAAAGTGTCGGTAACGCGTTCAGATGATATAGTATTAAAGTGTCGGTAACGCGTTCAGATGATAGAGTATTAAAGTGTCGGTAACGCGTTCAGATGATATAGTATTAAAGTGTCGGTAACGCGTTCAGATGATATAGTATTAAAGTGTCGGTAACGCGTTCAGATGATATAGTATTAAAGTGTCGGTAACGCGTTCAGATGATATAGTATTAAAGTGTCGGTAACGCGTTCAGATGATATAGTATTAAAGTGTCGGTAACGCGTTCAGATGATCTAGCATTAAAGTGTCGGTAACGCGTTCAGATGATATAGTATTAAAGTGTCGGTAACGCGTTCAGATGATATAGCATTAAAGTGTCGGTAACACGTTCAGATGATATAGTATTAAAGTGTCGGTAACGCGTTCAGATGATATAGTATTAAAGTGTCGGTAACGCGTTCAGATGATATAGTATTAAAGTGTCGGTAACGCGTTCAGATGATATAGCATTAAAGTGTCGGTAACACGTTCAGATGATATAGTATTAAAGTGTCGGTAACGCGTTCAGATGATATAGTATTAAAGTGTCGGTAACACGTTCAGATGATATAGTATTAAAGTGTCGGTAACGCGTTCAGATGATATAGCATTAAAGTGTCGGTAACACGTTCAGATGATATAGTATTAAAGTGTCGGTAACACGTTCAGATGATATAGTATTAAAGTGTCGGTAACGCGTTCAGATGATATAGTATTAAAGTGTCGGTAACGCGTTCAGATGATATAGTATTAAAGTGTCGGTAACGCGTTCAGATGATATAGCATTAAAGTGTCGGTAACACGTTCAGATGATATAGTATTAAAGTGTCGGTAACGCGTTCAGATGATATAGTATTAAAGTGTCGGTAACGCGTTCAGATGATAGAGTATTAAAGTGTCGGTAACGCGTTCAGATGATATAGCATTAAAGTGTCGGTAACGCGTTCAGATGATAGAGTATTAAAGTGTCGGTAACGCGTTCAGATGATAGAGTATTAAAGTGTCGGTAACGCGTTCAGATAATAGAGTATTAAAGTGTCGGTAACGCGTTCAGATGATATAGTATTAAAGTGTCGGTAACGCGTTCAGATGATATAGCATTAAAGTGTCGGTAACACTTTCAGATGATATAGTATTAAAGTGTCGGTAACGCATTCAGATGATATAGTATTAAAGTGTCGGTAACGCGTTCAGATAATAGAGTATTAAAGTGTCGGTAACACTTTCAGATGATATAGTATTAAAGTGTCGGTAACGCGTTCAGATGATATAGCATTAAAGTGTCGGTAACACTTTCAGATGATATAGTATTAAAGTGTCGGTAACGCGTTCAGATGATATAGTATTAAAGTGTCGGTAACACGTTCAGATGATATAGTATTAAAGTGTCGGTAACGCGTTCAGATGATAGAGTATTAAAGTGTCGGTAACGCGTTCAGATGATAGAGTATTAAAGTGTCGGTAACGCGTTCAGATGATATAGTATTAAAGTGTCGGTAACGCGTTCAGATGATATAGCATTAAAGTGTCGGTAACGCGTTCAGATAATAGAGTATTAAAGTGTCTGTAACGCGTTCAGATGATATAGCATTAAAGTGTCGGTAACACTTTCAGATGATATAGTATTAAAGTGTCGGTAACGCGTTCAGATGATATAGTATTAAAGTGTCGGTAACACGTTCAGATGATATAGTATTAAAGTGTCGGTAACGCGTTCAGATGATAGAGTATTAAAGTGTCGGTAACGCGTTCAGATGATATAGTATTAAAGTGTCGGTAACGCGTTCAGATGATATAGTATTAAAGTGTCGGTAACGCGTTCAGATGATATAGCATTAAAGTGTCGGTAACGCGTTCAGATGATCTAGCATTAAAGTGTCGGTAACGCGTTCAGATGATATAGCATTAAAGTGTCGGTAACGCGTTCAGATGATATAGCATTAAAGTGTCGGTAACGCGTTCAGATGATATAGCATTAAAGTGTCGGTAACGCGTTCAGATGATATAGCATTAAAGTGTCGGTAACGTGTTCAGGTGATATAGCATTAAAGTGTCGGTAACGCGTTCAGATGATATAGTATTAAAGTGTCGGTAACGCGTTCAGATGATATAGCATTAAAGTGTCGGTAACGCGTTCAGATGATCTAGCATTAAAGTGTCGGTAACGCGTTCAGATGATATAGCATTAAAGTGTCGGTAACGCGTTCAGATGATATAGCATTAAAGTGTCGGTAACGCGTTCAGATGATATAGCATTAAAGTGTCGGTAACGCGTTCAGATGATATAGCATTAAAGTGTCGGTAACGCGTTCAGATGATCTAGCATTAAAGTGTCGGTAACGCGTTCAGATGATATAGCATTAAAGTGTCGGTAACGCGTTCAGATGATATAGCATTAAAGTGTCGGTAACGCGTTCAGATGATATAGCATTAAAGTGTCGGTAACGTGTTCAGGTGATATAGCATTAAAGTGTACCATCACAGTACCTTCTGTAAGGAGGATCACTGTATACCCTGTTAACAGTTTAGTTAGTGTCATTTACCCGGTTTAGTGAGTTTGGATGTGTGTCTAGTGCGCTATTGATAGAGGTGTTCGTATGAAACGCTTAGTTCCCCATCAGGTCTCGGTTTGACCTTTTTTTTCCTCTTTTTAAATTTTTTTATTGCAGAGAACATGAACACACAAAAGAATAAGCAACAATAATAAAGGCGACAACAGCAAAAAAGAGAAATAAAAATAAATAAATACAAAAGAAAGAGTAAAAAAGAGAGAGAGGACCATTACATCACAATAATGTTCGCATGAAGAGATCAAAGGCAGAGCAAATCCTAACAGTCCTTATAACTTTCTTATTAGCAGATACTGAAATCATATTTAAATAATTTTCCAATTATTTTAAGGCAGGTTTACAGTTTGAAAATTTGCATTTGTGAATGTAAAATTTGAAAAAAATTAATTAATAACAAAACTCGTTTGTGGGGACTGAGTCAAAATACCCAAATATAATGTTTCCCATATGTTCGGTTTGACCTCATGTACTGTCCATCAGGTCCTCATCATCAGCGCGGTGTCTGGCGGGGTTCAGGGCAGCACCAGAGGGGTAAAAAGGTAATAAAAATATGATTTTAATATAGTATTAGTGCTTATGTCCAGTCAGATTTGACTGTTTTGCTCGTTTCTTTGAGCAGAAGCAGCAGAAAGAGCCGGAGTTCAGTCATTTCTGTGACACGTGTGATCGAGGCTTCAAAACGCAAGGCAAATATGATGAGCACATCTCTCAGCACGTGAAGGTAATCAGCATCGTGTGTGTGTGTGTGTGTGTGTGTGTGACGCAGTGGTTTATGGTGTGATCTTCTGTTTACAGTGCTCTGTTGAGGACTGTCGCTTCACTGCTCATGAGAAGCTGGTGAAGATCCACTGGAGAAACGTAAGCGTCCGTCCAGAGCGAACCAAAACCATAACGATTTAATAATCACTCTAACTCTTAAGAGAATACAGTTAGACCAACTATAACCATATTGTTACAATTACTTTCCAGCTGATGTATGATAAATACTAGTGCTGGGCGACGATTAATCGCATCCAAAATAAAAGTGTGTGTTTACATAATATGTTTGTGTACTGTGTAGAATTATTTTGTATATATAAACACACACATGCATGTATATATTTATGTGCATGTATTTACTGTATATTTATACATAATTTATATTATATATATATAAATATTTTATATATAAATAACACATTTTTCATAAATATATACATGCATGTGTGTGTATTTTTATATATATATATATTATGTAAACACTCACTTATTTTGGATGCTATTAATAGTTGCCCAGCTCAAAAAAAAACAAAAAAACATTGACAGCCAATCAGAATCCATCCTGCTTTAAAGAGCTCAAACATTTAAAGAGACAGAGGACAAACCTGATAATAAGCAGAATGATATCGTGTGTCGGTGTGGACACTAGTGTAGTTATGGGTCTTAAATGTTTAAACCTGAGCGCTGACGCTGATGTTCTCCGCAGAATCACGCGCCGGGAGCCAAGCGGATCCGACTGGACTCGGCAGAGGACATCGCCAAGTGGAGAGAAGAGAGACGCCGGTGAGACACACGTTTACAGTCACAATCAGCTTTATTTATTACTCCGATCGTCTCAAAGCAGCTTCAGTTATAAACAGGGGAATAACAGGTTGTTTCTTAGATATGAACTTGCTATTCTGACTTTATATTTGCGAGTTAATGACTAATCATACGTTTTTTTCTTAGAACTGTGTGATATAAACTCAAATAAAAACGGTAATTGCAAATACTTAATAACTTGCCATTGCAATTGTAACTTTATTTCTTGTAATTCAGATTTTAGAACTCTCAGAATTGCAACAAAAAAGTCAGAATTGTGAGAGAAAGTCACAATTACCTTTTTATTTCGTGGTGGAAACAAGCTTCCATATTTAAGGTGACGTGGCAAATGTCTGAAAACTGTAACTAGATAAAAATAAACTTTAAAGTTGGCTTGAGAAAGTTTAAACATTTGAATGTTTTGAAGCCAATACTTTCAGAAAAACGGATGGATAGGGTGTTTTTGTATGTTATTAGCACGTTTCTAACACGAATTAGCACATTGCTAACATGTTGCTTGCATGTTTAGCGCGTTGTTAGCATTATTTACCACATTACTGTTATGATTTAGCATGTTATCAGTATTAAACATGTTTTTAGCATAATTAAGCACATTGCTAACTTGATTTAACATGTTAGCATGATTTAGCATTTTGCTGTTATGATTTAGCATGATTAAGCACATTGCTAACATATTTGCATTATTTAACACATTGCTAGAATGTTGCTAGCATGATTTGGCACCTTGTTAACATGATTTTGCATGTTGCTAACATAAGCATGCAAAGGTGTACGGTCCAGGGGTCAGAAAGCAAAAGTCCTGCCATATGTTTATTACACCCATGAATATAACACGTTGTTAGCATGTTGCTAGCACGATTAGCATGACTGCGTATGCTGCTGGATTAAACGCTCCTCGTGTGCGCAGACACTATCCGACGCTGAGGAACCTGGAGAAGAAGCAGAAGCTGGTGGAGGTGAAGGAGCAGCGAGGAGACGTGCTGGAGACGCCGCAGTTCGGGTGCGTTTCTGACCGTCGCTGCGACTGCGAGTGATTGACACATGATCTGTGTGATTGACAGATGATCTGAGTGATTGACACGTGATCTGTGTGCAGGCGCATGAGGAGCCGTGGCGGATCGAGTCAGAAGCGACCGACGCAGGAGCGAGACCCGCTAGCAGTGCTAGCCGACAGTGAGCCCGGTCAGAAACATCAGAGATTCACTCACATCTCCTCATGTGTTGACACCATAGACTGTAATATGTGCATAGTGTGCGTGACGTCCATGTTTCTGAAGAGCGTTTTTGAAGCCCAAAGTGGGCGGAGCCGGCCGTCGCCATCTTGGCAGCGTCACTCTCGGATAAACGAAAATGTGCGGCGAGGCGGATTAGCAGAGGTGACGTGATGCTAACGCTAGCAGACAAACGGCTAGCAGTGACATCAGCGGCAATCCACCTGTCACTCAAGTGGCCACGCCCTTAATTATGCAGAACTTTAAGGCTTATATAAATTAAAAGGATGAGTTATAAAAACATTCACCCGCCTCACAGTCGTGATGAAGGACAACATTAGCGATATAGACCAAAACCACTTTTTGCACCAGACTGTAAACATGTTTTATTTCTGCTGTAAAGTTGGGCATTTTAACATGGGGGTTTATGGGATTGACTCTCTTCTGCAGCCGGCCTCTAGTGGCCAGTGGATGAACTGCAGTTTAATCACTTCAGTGTTTGATTCGTCTACTTAAACTGCGCCCTGAAAATACTCTTTTTGTGAAGAATAAGTAGATGTGTTTGAGTGTGTAGCAGAAGAGTAGACGAGCTCTAGGACACACGATCACGTCATACAGTTGCGTGTTTAACGGTTGCTCTGTCACTTTAAACTGACCTGTCAATCATCTTATCACAGTAAACTGACCTGTCAATCATCTTATCACAGTAAACTGACCTGTCAATCATCTTGTCAAAGATAAAATCCTCCATTTCTTCCTGTATCGGAGAGAAGTGCAGAATCCCGCTTTCATGCGGAGACTCTCCTCATATTAATGCATAATGATGTATTTAGAAGTTAATGGCCGAACGGATCTTTATAAAAGTCCACATTATCGCAGATGAAATATAACACGGATAACATTAAATATTTTATTATCAGGTTAAACTTTGATTAGTCACTCAAACCTTCATCTAAACCCCTCTCCGTCGGTCGCGCATGTCCGCCATGTTTTGTAGTTTTTAAACACTTTTTACTCGTGTTTGTAGTTCCTCCTAAAGTGCAGTGGGTTGTGGGTAATATTAGCTGTTATAGTGAGGATGGATCCACACTTTGAAAATCCACTGGGAATAGTAGATCATCCGGCACACTCTCTTCAACACACTCATTCTAATCTCACACACTGGTGAGGATGGGCAGTGTGAACACTGAGACGCAGGGAGAGACTGGAAGGTTCTGCTTGGTTTCGCTCAGGATAATCAACCGTCTTGTTCTTTCAGAGTCGGATAAGGACGAGCCGCAGACGGGACTCACCATCGCCCCCCGGTGCGTGACCTCTGCCCTCGGGTCACTGATGTCCAGCTACGGGGACGCCATGACCAGCAGCGACAGCGACGGAGAACCAGACGGTACAACATCGGTTCATCTACAGTAGTTAACTAATTCTAGAACGCTTCAGTCCCTCTAAGCCCCGCCTCTCTGAGAGCTGCTCTGCTGTGATTGGTCAGAACCCAAACGCTCATTATCATATCTGAATCTCAGCTCTTGATCACAGTGATGCGAACAGTAATGATGGCGTGGGTTTCACCGTATCAATCTCAGAAAACAGCGTCTTCTCCACATGAACAACACGAACCGAACTCTCCAGTCTCAGAGACACTACAGTGTTTGAGGGCGGAGCTAAGAGACGCTGCTCAGCCAATCAACACCACAGGCTGGCATTATGCTAATGAGTTACAAACCTACGCAGGATCAGCAGAGACTGAATTACTGACGACTCGTTTCAGAATCACTTCTTTTAGGAGACAAAAACTATTAATCTGCAATTTACAGACTTTTTACAGTCACAAACAGCTAAAAATGTGATGTTTTCCAGTGTTGTTGTATTTTCTAGTGCTGTCCGTCATCAAACATCTGAACTCTTGTGTTGTGTGACTCTCAGACGCTGCTGTGTTGAGAGCGACTCTGGCTGTACAGGAGAACAAGACGTTACTGGCTGATGATGCGCTTCCTGTCCAGAGGAACACAGAGAAACACACAGACAGACCACAGCAATCCCATCATGCCCCACAGCAATCCCATCATGCCCCACAGCAATCCCATCATGCCCCACAGCAATCCCATCATACCCCACAGCAATCCCATCATGCACCAGCCGGCAGAGGGAGAGGAAGAGGAAGAGGAAGAGGTCGAGGTCGAGGTCGAGGTACCCCTGCTGAACCACAGCGACAGCGAGCGACACTTCTGGAGATGGTGAGTGACACACACACTTTAATCCAGATTCGCTTAAAAAATACACATATCAGGTTTGCCAATCCTCCCCTCGCGGGTCAAAGTGACCCGAAGCCCTAAAATTATACTTAGATTGTTTTTTGTCCAGAAATCTTATTTTATTTCATTTTGATAATTTTTTTTCTATTTTTTTAATGCAATTTTTTTAAATTTACCTTTTAAATGACTAGATTTGATCAATAATTATTAAATAAATAGTAATTTAAGCACATTCCTCACATTCTTTCAACTTAGATTCAAAATAATTCACAATTTCATGCATAACCATTTTAATTCAGCTCAAAATATCTTACATTGGGTGTCTGTGCCGACCTCTTGTGTAAAAATAATAATATAACATGATATTTCATGACTCTAGATGGCGCTATAGCTCTATATGGAGTAAATGAGCTGTTCCTCTGGGTCCTAAAGCCAGTTGCTCTTCAGTGTGCATTCAGAGACACATGTAGACTTTATACAATATTTGTTTTGGTAAAGTTTTAGCATTTTAGAATTTTGAGCATTTTTAGGTTTGTCTGTGTGAACTGAAGCATTCCTCGCATTCACTCATTCCTGAGGGGGTCAGATTGACCTGATGGGAAGGATTTGTTCACAAAACTGCTCAAATCCATAAAAAAAAATGTGTGTGTGTATTCGTGGTTCAAGTGCGACAAAAGTCCCTCTGATGAACACTCAATTTTGTTTAAAAATTCACAAATATATTCTGGGTCAGAATGCCCCGAGGGAAGGATGAGGTGTGTTTTAAACCACATTTGAGTTTTTCCGTCTGGTTTCTGACGTTAATCTTCTGAATGCCTGTGTTTGTCGCGCAGCTTCTGGCTCCTGACATCCGTCACGAGAGGAACGTCGTTCTGCAGTGCGTTCGCTACGTCGTCCGCAACGGGTTCTTCGGTCTGGCTGGGAAAAACCGCCATGAAATCAAAGTGTGTGTGAGCGATACCCTCGGTGACGCGTCAGATGACGTCACTGGAGATGGAGGAGGACTCCGCTCTGAACCCGTCGGATGTGCGGATGAGAGTCCGGTCAGAGCGAGTGTGTTCCAGCAACTGTTCGCTCAGGGTTTGGTGTGTGACGATCCAGAGCAGACGTGATGATCCAGACTCAACATCACACACACACCGGGATCAGAACACGCCAAACTCACCAGGTCATGTGACGAACACGTGATCGGTGGGGAAGGACACTGAAGTGCTTGAAGCGTGAGATGAATCTGCTCCGATTCAAAGACAATCCGAAGCTGATCCCTATGGAAGCTTGTTTCCGCAACGTAATAAAAAATAGCTCACAATTCTGACTTTTTTTTTTTTTTTTTTTCAGAATCGAGTCGGAACTGAGAGAAAAATCTTCATTGTAAGATATAAACTCGCAATTCTGATTTTTTTTTTTAATTATGAAATGCAATTTCAGAACTGCGAGTTATAAAGTCTAAATTGTGAGATAACTCACGATTGCAGTGAAAAAAATTACGAATTGACAAGTAAATTCTGAGTTTATATGTCAGAATTGCGAGACATAAACATGGAATTGCAAGATATAAACTTTTTATCTCACAATTCAGAATTTTCTCGCAATCCCAACTTTTTTTTTTCCTCAATTTTTTTTTGCAACTGCAACTCTTTAATTACCAATTCCAACTTTGAAACTTGCAGCTGAGAGTTTATAGCTCACAATTCTGACTTAAAAAAATCTGAATTATGAGTCGGAATTGCGAGAAAAATCTGAATTGTGAGATATAAACTGGCAATTTTCCGATTCCGATCGTAATATCTTAAACTTTTTTTCACAATTATGACACTTTATCTGAATTGTGAGGGAAAAAGTTGCAATGACCTTTTTTAAAGGTTTGTCAGAAACAAACTTCCATAGATTTTTTTATTTTTATTTACTAATCATATGTTTGTTCTTTCAAAAGAAAAGATGACAACAATACAAATGAATTTGATCTGTGTAACATTTCCAGTAGTTTTCTGCACTGTAAAGCAGGTCAATAAAGGAAGTGCTTGGACGTGTGTGTGTGTGTTTCAGTGTCTAGCACTTGATGGCTGCTCTGTCAAGTCCTCGTGCTTTTTGATACCAATCTTTCATTTGAAAGTCACGTGTCTAGTATCTGTAAAACCTAATTTTTTCATCTTAAAAATATATCTAAATTACGCCATATGCTCTCATTGACAAATGCGGAACAGTTAGTTCATGCGTTCATGAGCTCAAGGCTAGATTATTGTAATGCTCTACTGGGTGGTTGCCCTGCACGCTTAATAAACAAACTACAGCTGGTCCAAAACACAGCAGCTCGAGTTCTTACCAGAACCAGGAAGTATGACCATATTAGCCCGGTTCTGTCAACACTGCACTGGCTCCCTATTAAACATCGCATACATTTTTAAATATTGCTGATTACTTACAAAGCACTAAATGGTTTAGCTCCGCAGTGCTTGAGCGAGCTCTTAACGCATTATAGTCCTTCACGTCTATTGCGATCTCAAAATTCCGGCCAGTTGATAATACCTAGAATATCAAAATCGATCCTTTTCCTATTTAGCACCAAAACTCTGGAACAGTCTTCCTAACATTGTCCGGGAAGCAGACACACTCTGTCAGTTCATATCTAGTCTAAAAACACATCTCTTTGACCTAGCATACACATAGAAAATTATACATTCCTACTATTCAAATTAGTTAAATGATTGTTGGGCTGCATAAAGGTGTTGTGAAGCGCTATAAAAGTAAAGGTGATTGATTGGACTTGACATTGATCCTGGATCTGCAGATGTTCATGTGTCACATCCATCGAGGGTGGACAAGCTGAAGTTCAGTTCATCTTAGTTCATTTCCCGAAGGCAATCTGGTTGCAGCATGCAAGCATACACATAAGACAAACTCACACACACATACAACAAAAATAGAGAAAAAAAAATATATATATATAAAAGTTTCCAACCCAAAAAATGCATTTACCTTGAGTTTAAAACTTTACAGCTGAGGGGATAAATTCATTTTTTAAACCGGTTTGTTTTACTAACGGAGTTCTGCACCGGCTGCCAGCAGGGAGGAGAGGATCTCACAATACTCTGGGTGGGAATCATCAGACAATGTGCTCTGGGCTTTTCCCAAAACCTGTCTGTGATATAACTGGGCCATAGTCATCGGCTTACTCAATGTTTTATCCACATTAAATGATCTTAGTTTCCGCAAATATTTGCTGCCCCTCTTACATAGAGCATCAGTATCTGGTCTTCAACACGTCACATAAATCAGAACACACTCTGTCTCAAAGCTCCTATCATAACCATAGATCATAACAGAAAAAGTGCCTTTTATTATGCAATCAAAAATAATAAATATCAAATGTGGCATTACTCCCTGTGGATTAGTTCTCATTTTTGTGGTTTCGTACACAAATGATATAACACTTCATAATGTGGTACCATTTGTTAACATTAATTTCATTAGTTAACATGAAAATTATTACACAGTACTTAAATGCATAATTACACTGTAACAGGGACACCTTAGAATAAAGTTTAACCCAAAACACTTCTAAAGCGTTTCTTAATCTTAGTTGATGTTAATTTCAACATTTTATAAAAAGCAAAAGCTACATCTGTTAATGTTATTTAATAATTGATCTGAGCTATCATGAACTAACAATCGAAAGTATGTTTATTAACTATCTAGCTAACTAACGTTTACCAACATTAATAAATACTGTAACAATTAATAAATACTGTGTATTGCTCATTGCTAGTTAATGCATAACCCTGGTAAAGAGGGTAATTCGAGCAGAAAGTCCACAGTGATCTGAAATCAGAGGTGGCTGTCTAAGTTATGTATTTCAGAAATGTACATATACAAAATAAAAAAAATGTATTAATTTAAACAATGTAAGGCAGAAACAATGAGCTCAGTGAAGTAATGAATACGTAAGATCATTTAGGAAAGTGTTGTGTGTTAATGTATACTTTTACAGATGCCCAGCTGCAATATTATGTGTTAAGGAAGGATCACTGAAAGACAATAATAAAATTATTTAATATTCCGCCGCAGCCTCGTGATGGGCGTGTCCTGCGCGCCTTGGCCCCGCCCCCGCCTGCGTCACCACAGCTGCTAGCTCGTCGGCTAGCGTGCTAACTCTCTCAGCAGTGATGATGAGACAGAGACAGGATGAGACAGCAAACCTGCGAATGAAGCCATTTCACCCTCTTCTCTCGGGCCTGTGATTAGAAAACGCCACTAAAGAGGATTTAAACCGCGTTTCAGTCAATATTCAGTCAAATCATGAGTTCGGATGAGCGTCTGCAGTGCTGAGGTGATGTCGACTGTGTTTATGTTCATTTATTAGCCGGCATTGAGCCGTAACTGACGCGTGTCGCTGATACAAACTCGTGAATATGTGTTTCAGTCAGGCTAAATGCTTCTGATGGATTTAGTTAGTTGTCAGTTAACTAGCATGTTCTTTTAATGTGCTAACCAAGAGCTTAGCCTGCATTGTTTATTATAAACACTCATTGATTATAAGCACCGCTGTGAGAACTGAAGCTGTCAAAGTCTTGTTTGCTCTTTAAATGGGGACTATAAGCGGTTTCTTGACCTCACCGCACAGACTGTAGTGTGTTCATCAGCTTCAGTACTCGCTTGAGCATATCTACATCTGTATAGGAGTGTATTTCCCAGAATGCATCACTCAGAGTCCAGTGGCGAGAGCAGGCGGATGTCGCACCCGTCGTTGTTCGCCGGACGCCGGGGAAGCGGAGTCGCCGCCCCTACTGATGAGCACCAGACGCCAGCGCTAATCTCCCATCCGGCGGCCTCCGGCTCGTCCTCGCCTGGCCCGCATCATCACCCGCCACACAGCCTCAACGTCCAATCCGTCGCAACGCAAGGCAAGAAGAAGAGCGGCTTCCAGATCACGAGCGTCCTCCCGGCGCAGGTGTCCGCTAGCGGGAACAACAGCATCGCCGACGACACGGAGAGCTACGACGACATGGACGAATCGCACACGGAGGATCTTTCCTCGTCCGATATCCTCGACCGAACCGCGGACACCGGCGTCCCGGTGCGTAGCTCGTCGGAGGAGACGCTCAATAGTTTGCATGGAGGCGAGACGCCCGGAGTCACGTCGCCTAACGAACCGCTAATGCACCAGGGCTACATGGTCAACGGAGTCCATCATCATAAGACCGTTCAAGGGCGAGCTACGACGATTCCCGCCGTCCCAAGTGGATCCGTGCTAGTCGAGACCGGCGTATCCGCAGCCGCTCCGGAAAGCATATCCGCGGTTCCTCCGACTAGCACAGCCTCTCGCTTCCGCGTGGTGAAGCTTGACTCGAACTCGGAGCCGTTCCGGAAGGGCCGCTGGACTTGCGCGGAGTATTACGAGAAAGACGCGCCGCCGGGAGACGTGGCCGCTCACAGAGCGGTGGAGAGCGTCCTGCAGGCGGAGCTCGAGAGCACGAGCAGCAGCTCCTCTGGAAGCACGCTGAGCGGCGGAGGAGACGCCCACGCTAGTCACCCGCTAGAGCCTCCGCCTGCTAGCGTCCTGATGGAGAGCGTGTCTGTCCCGCGACCCCCTCCTCACACCAAACCTCCAGCATCCGGTGTCTCGCTAGCTCCGCTGGAATACGCCGTGATGCCGCCAGTGTCACCCCGAGCCGCGTCTGTGTCCATCGGGATAGCAGGACTCCCTCCAGCGCCGGTCTCTCCGCGGCCCCAGACGTTCCCCGCGGAGCCGCCGCTCTCCTCCGCTGTCGCGCCGCTGAGATCCGTGTTTCCCACCGCGTACGTCACGGCGTCGCAGCTGGAGGACGCGCACCGGCTGCTGCTACAGCATCACTCGCTGCTCTCTCTGACCGCGGGAGGCTTCGCTGCGCCGGATGCTACGGTCGCGCTCGGACCCGATGGGGCCGCCGCCGCCTTCGCTGGCTCCACCGGTGCTGACGAGGACAGGTAAGGGTTAACGCCGTTACCTGCTCGTTACTCGGGGTTTGATGGCTGTGATTGCTTTAGTGTAATTGACATTTCCTTTTTATTTTTTGTGAAAGTTTTAGTAATTTTGTTGTATGTTTTTGTTTAGTTTTTTTATGATTATTTTTAATTCATTTTTTATATTTTTTATTTAATATTAATTAATATTTTTTATTTTAGTACATAAAGTTTAATGTTGAAATGTTGTGAAAATGTTGAAAATGAAATGAAAATGTTGCCTTGCTAAGTAGTTGAAATAAAATAAGTTTTTTATATATAGCCTTTTTAATTTTATTTTAGTTTAATTAGTTTTAAATATTTTCCATTTGAATTATTTTTTGTAATTTTTTTTGTAATTTTTATAAGTTTTTGTCTAGTTTAAAATATTTAAATTTTGAATCTTTTAATTTAATAAATTAATAGTTTAGCTTGTTTTAAATTTAGTACATAAGGTTAAACTAAATGATAATTAGAAATGTTGCCTTGCTTACTACTTTAAATAAAATAATATTAATTGATATAAAAAAAATTAAAAATATATATAGGATTACATTTATAAATATATTTTATTTTATTTCAGTTGAATTAGTTTTTAATTTTTTAATAATTTTTTGCTAAAATTTAACTAAATGAAAGTGATTGTGCCTTGGTAACTAGTTTAAATAAAATAATTTTAAGGCTTTTTATGTATTTTATTTCAGCTAATGTTTGTTCTATTTCGAGTAACATAAATGTGTTTTTAAGGGTTCAGTTTTAGTCTGTTAACTATTATCTAGTGTTTGACTTGATTGAGATCAACAGTTTAAAGGGTGAATCTCATGATGTCCCGGATCTCAGCTCCAGATAGAGATGTTCTGCTCAGGTCGGGATTGTCCCGGATCTCAGCTGTAGAGTCGGGATTGTGAGGTTA
>NC_137131.1:485000-495000 GCF_949319135.1 Squalius cephalus | reverse complement strand
TTGAATCAGAATATTGTTGCAGCTTCTCTTCTCTGATGATGAGGGCGGGGCAACCTGTCACTCACATGAGATCAGCCAATAGCAAACCATCCAATCAATTCCACACGGACACAATCAAGCTCCGCCCACATTTGTTCTTGTTCCTGAGGCGTTTCACTCGGATGTACGGCATTATAGAGGAGAAAAGACCAGTGCAAATTCCCTTTCATGATGAGTTTAAAGATTACGAGGGCATATGAATTAAAAAAAAAAAAAAAAGATGTGCACAGATTAATAATTTGTTATAAATACAGCAATATTCCATAAAAAAATAAGAATGGTCTGTTTTGATTTCAAATGACTTAAAATAGTGTAATTCTGTAGTGTGATAGTGAACGTGACGATATTCTAATGATAAGCAGTGATTGTGATTTCAAACGGTGAAATAAACGCCCTCTCGTGTCGCTTCAGAAGCAGGAGGGGCGGGGCTCTGCATAGATTAGGCAAATAACCCGCGCTCTCAGCCAATGGCGTGCCGCCGTGCGCGGAGCCTGTTCTTATGCAAACGCGCCCGTGGCTGCAGATTCTCTGATGCGAGTCTCTCATTCAGAGCCTTTGTGTCGAGATCACCGGCGCCGCACCGAATAAACCACGAGAATGTGACATTTAGCGTGTGTTTCGCTTCTATTCGACGCGTTTATGGGCGGAATAGCATGAATTCTCCGTGTTACACGGTGGCGATGGATGTCGGTGTTTGTCAACTGAGGAGTTTTTCCATCTCGTTTCTGTCGTCGGTTCTGAGCTCGTCATCCGTCAGTCTCGAGAACAGGTGAATATGGAGATATTAATCATCATCATCATCATCATCATGTGCTGGGCAGCGGGTGTAAATATGATGTAATGTAATAAGCGGAAAATCCCTCATCTGATGCTCCAGCCTTTCAGTTTCGATTGCCTGGAATCTTCTTCTTTATTGAAGATTAGATGTTATGCAACACCATCAGAACCGCGAATGAATGAACGAATAAATGTGTTTCTTCCTCTTCTTCTCTTCTCTTCTCCCCTCCCGCAGTTCTTCAGGAGCCAGTGTAGTGGCCATAGACAACAAGATCGAGCAAGCCATGGTGAGTTTACATCGATGTTTCTCTCGGTTAAGATCATTATTCTGCTTCACTGCGCGTGAACATCATCTTTACATAACCTGCGATGACACAAAGACTTCTGACAGATTTAATAATGGAGTCACACTGCATTTAACACGCCTTTATAGGCGCTTGCTATGCATAATAATTGGGTTATTGTGTATGATAATGTCATATATGGACGTGGATTGTAATGTAATGACATGCATCTGTAGTTTTCTCTGAAGGCGAGTTGGGAACAGTTTTTTGGAACTCCTCGTTTTTGTCGTGATGTTTCCCACAGTGTTTATATTGTGTGTGTGTGTGTGTGTGTGGAGCCTGTGGTTGTTGCTAGGCAAACACTGACACCGATGCCCTGAATAACTGAGCTGCTCCTCCCTCTGGATGAAGAACATTCTGTTCCTCTTTCTGACTGGATGCAAAGATTATATACAGACAGAATCCCTGATCTCAGAATAAAGCTGTAGGTGATTTAGGGACTTTATTCTCACGGAAATATAAAACTGTGATTGAGAATTTCTGCTTTAAATTGTTTAGGGTTGGAAAATCCTCCTCATCCGATCATGGCAAACTACTCTTCTGATTGACTACTGACTACTCTGATTTTATTCATTTGATTGCGAGTGCATTGTATAGACTCCGCCCACACGCTCTTCTGATTGGCTGGGATTTTTGATTGAGAGTGCAGTGCGTTTCCATAGACTCCGCCCACACGCTCTTCTGATTGGCTGTGATATTTAATTTGATTGCGAGTGCAGTGCACTTCCATAGACTCCGCCCACACACTCTTCTGATTGGCTGTGATATTTGATTAATTTGATTGCATTGCGCTTCCTTAGACTCCGCCCACACACTCTTCTGATTGGCTGTGATATCTGAATAATTTGATTGCGAGTGCAGTGCGTTTCCATAGACTCCGCCCACACACTCTTCTGATTGGCTGTGATATCTGAATAATTTGATTGCGAGTGCAGTGCGTTTCCATAGACTCCGCCCACACACTCTCCTGATTGGCTGTGATATCTGAATAATTTGATTGCGAGTGCAGTGCGTTTCCATAGACTCCGCCCACACACTCTTCTGATTGGCTGTGATATTTGATTAATTTGATTGCGAGTGCAGTGCGTTTCCATAGACTCCGCCCACACACTCTTCTGATTGGCTGTGATATTTGATTAATTTGATTGCGAGTGCAGTGCGTTTCCATAGACTCCGCCCACACGCTCTTTTGATTGGCTGTGATATCTGAATAATTTGATTGCGAGTGCAGTGCGTTTCCATAGACTCCGCCCACACACTCTTCTGATTGGCTGTGATATCTGAATAATTTGATTGCGAGTGCAGTGCGTTTCCATAGACTCCGCCCACACACTCTTCTGATTGGCTGTGATATCTGAATAATTTGATTGCGAGTGCAGTGCGTTTCCATAGACTCCGCCCACACACTCTTCTGATTGGCTGTGATATTTGATTAATTTGATTGCGAGTGCAGTGCGTTTCCATAGACTCCGCCCACACACTCTTCTGATTGGCTGTGATATTTGATTAATTTGATTGCGAGTGCAGTGCGTTTCCATAGACTCCGCCCACACGCTCTTTTGATTGGCTGTGATTTTTGATTAATTTGATTGCGAGTGCAGTGCGTTTCCATAGACTCCGCCCACACGCTCTTTTGATTGGCTGTGATATTTGATTAATTTGATTGCGAGTGCAGTGCGCTTCCATAGACTCCGCCCACACAATCTTCTGATTGGCTGTGATATTTGATTAATTTGATTGCATTGCGCTTCCTTAGACTCCGCCCACACACTCTTCTGATTGGCTGTGATATTTGATTAATTTGATTGCGAGTGCAGTGCGCTTCCATAGACTCCGCCCACACACTCTTCTGATTGGCTGTGATATTTGATTCATTTGATTGCCAGTGCAGTGCGCTTCCATAGACTCCGCCCACACACACTCCTGATTGGCTGTGATATTTGATTAATTTGATTGCGAGTGCAGTGCGCTTCCATAGACTCCGCCCACACACTCCTGATTGGCTCTACTTTGTATTTGATTTTGTCACTGGAATCTTATGGCATCGCTTCGGTTTGTAATATGATAACATTTTGAGTCTCTAAAATGCATGTTTGAGGGTAGAAGTTGATCCTCTAGTGTACAGGAATGTGATTCTAATATTGAATACATCTTGTTCCTGCAGGACCTGGTGAAGAGTCACCTGATGTACGCGGTGCGCGAGGAGGTGGAGGTGCTGAAGGAGCAGATCAAGGAGCTGGTGGAGAAGAACTCTCAGCTGGAGCAGGAGAACACGCTTCTGAAGAACCTGGCCAGTCCCGAGCAGCTGGCCCAGTTCCAGGCGCAGGTCCAGTCCGGCTCTCCCACCTCAGGGGCCCCGCCGGCCCCCACGCCCAACCCGGGCCCCGGGGCCACCGCGTGACGGGCCCCGCCCACACTGTGAACAGACTCACGCATGAACATTCGCCACGCTCTGACTTCATCGCACACCTTGCTGTCAAACGTCACGCGTAAAGAGCTTCACCCGCCTCGGACAATCAGTGCTAACCGAACCGGAGCTGAGCCGGAGCCGGACCGAGCCGGAGCCACATTCTCCTCCTGTTTTTATGATGATTTCGTTACTGGTTTTATTTTGTTTGCCTTTTATTTTTGTTTTAGCTGTATTGAATTAATGAGCAATTTGTAGTCGACACACAATACCAAACGAGGGCGAATGTGAACTTTGACCTCAGTGTTGTGGGAATCTGGGACAGTTCAGAGGCTCAAGTGTTTGTGTGTAAAAATAAAACGTGGGGCCATGAATCGAGTTTCACGATGAGAACGAAAACACACACACACACACGGACTTCCTCATGGACGATTAAGTTATTTGCCTTACAGTCCATCGCTCCGCTCAGTGATCGTGACCCTTGACCTCACAGTACATGCATGTTTCCTTCAAACGATGTGACGTCATGCAGTTGCACATTGACTTTAATAAATGACCATGAAATGAAAGCTGGTGTCCTGCTGCGCTCCTTCACACGGGAACAGACGCCGCTGGCTCTCTAGTAGCTGTCGGTCAGTCAGTGCTGCTAATGTTACTTCTGTGACCCAATCATGACCCAAACACCTTTACATGACCTCAAGGCAAAACCAGTGTGTTTGTCACGCACTGTTCAGTTTTAAGGTCTATTTTGCTTCCATAACGTGACTAGTGGAAAGAAAACATCCATAATACACATTTAAAGTGCTCCTATTGTGCTCGAATGAGAAGAAAGAAGCGATTCTGAAACGAGTCGTCAGTAATTCAGTCTCTGCTGATCCTGCGTAGGTTTGTAACTCATTAGCATAATGCCAGCCTGTGGTGTTGATTGGCTGAGCAGTGTCTCTTAGCTCCGCCCTCAAACACTGTAGTGTATCTGAGACTGGAGAGTTTGGTTCGTGTTGTTCGTGTGGAGAAGACGCTGTTTTCTGAGATTGATACGGTGAAACCCACGCCATCGTTACTGTTCGCATCACTGTGATCAAGAGCTGAGATTCAGATATGATAATGAGCGTTTGCTTTCTGACCAATCACAGCAGAGCAGCACTCAGAGAGGCGGGGCTTATAGAGACTGAATCCTTGAAGTGTTTCAGACACTGAGAGAAGAGCTGACGCTGCAGTGCAGATTAAGAGGATCAAACATTAAAGTGTTATTGATCTTGGATGAATGTAAAACTATCCAAAACACAATTACGAACATAAAAAGTAGCATCATGGGGCACTTCAAGTGTTCAATTCATTGCACTTTATCTATTTGCGTCTGTAGATTTCAATCGTTAAAGGCTGTGAGTTTGAATCAGAAATCTCCACTTCTGCAGCTTTACACACACACCAGACTTTACAGTTTTATTATTATCTATATTCTGAAGGATTGTTCATTCCACATCATCATCATAGAACATTGTACTTCTATAAACATGGTGAAAATGTATTTGTTTGTGTCTGTTTACAGTATCTTCTGATTTATGAAGTGATAAAAAGAGAAATCCAGAATTTCCCCTCTGGAAAAACCTTTAATATTTTGACGAATCAAACAAGAATTAAGAACCTGGCTTCTGGAAAATGTATGCAAATGAGTGCATATTTAAATAAGATAATGCTTCATTTGCATTTTTAAACGCAGCATTTCAGAGAGCATGAAATATAAATCAGTTGTCTTAATGTGCTGATGTTGATGTATATATTAGTTAAGACGCTTTAATTAGTCTTTTATTAGTCCTATTTAACAAAATATAGACATGAAGAAGCTAACTTCAGTCGTCTGACCGCTGACTGATTCACACTCATCACATGATTCATTCAGTTGTTCGTTCTTCCACAGACGGACTATCATTTACATCTCATCTTCAACCCTTTAAAGCCTGACGTGTGTAATTATTGTCAGACATAATTATTGTCAGACAGTTACATTTTTAAATGGAAGAGTTTATTGAACCTTTAGACTAAATATATTTTATTAAAGTTTCCTTATGTGCTTTATGTTGACTATCATATTTGATCCATCAGGCTTTTATGGCTCGTATAGTCTGATATAGTGAGAATATGGAGGAAAAACAGCTTTATGTCATTCAGAGGTTTGCTACAGATTCAGATATTTATATGAAATGCTGATGATCGTAATGTAAATAAACCGTACAGCAGATACTTATAAAGCGCATGTAATATCGAGGCCGTATCAGATATGATGCAGTAGCTTTATAGGGTTAATATGTGTTGCTGATGGTCACTGGACTTCTGGTGTGACCTTTGACTTTAAGCCCCACCCCCTTTGCCCCACAGCAGCCAATCAGCAGCAGCGTTTGAACGTCTGAAGCCTCCTGTGTCTGAGTGTGTTTCCTGTTTGTTCGGAGCCCAACAGGAAGTTGCTCCCCACAGCCTGAAATGTTCTCCATCAGCAGTTCAGATTTATTCCACATTAACGATCAAGTCTTTGTTCAGCGGATGTGAAATGCAGTTTTCTCTGATGATGATGTGAATGTATGTGCAAAACATTATTTTGTTCTGAAAAACTTTTATTTGGACGTTCGTCTAACTTTTTTTTTAAACGTCTCTTTGTTTCAGAGAACATACAAATGTAACGTTCTCATAATGTTTGGAGAATGGAATGTTCCCTTAATGTTCACATGACCAAGAAGATCGTCTGGATGTGTTGAACTTTCAGAAGTAATGATTTCATAACTTAATGGGAACGTTAGAACTGGGTTATGACGACTTTTGACCTACATTGTTTTTCACATAGATTTGAACAGGATATTTTGTGACAGTAATTCAGGAACATTCCCATCAACCAATCAGATCACGTCTAATGATGACACACTTCCTGTTGAATGTTCATTTAGGGAGGTTTTATAGAAGGACTGTTGAACACTGCTAGTTTAAAATACTAAACAGTTCTTAATGACCTCAATCATTCCTCTGAAAAATGATATTTTATTTATTTTGATTTGAACTCAGTGAACCTGCAGTGTAAACACACACACACACACACGTTCCCTGAACATCCGCATCCAAACACACAGAGCTCCAGTCAGTGCTGAAAACAAGATCTTTCATATTAGACTGTATTTTATGCTCTATTCTTTATGGATTATTTGGATTAATTTGAGCTAGTTTCTAGTTACAAGTGCATTTAAATGCAAAACAAAATGCTGATTGAAAAACATCTCACTAAAAACCTGTTTTAAAGGTTTACATGTTTATGTGATGGCTAATAAACATTAATGAACTTTCCCTGACCAAAAAAAAAAAAAAAAGATTGTGCATGTAAATTTAATGAAGTTTAATCTGCACGCTGCATTGCTTGACATTGCACACACAACCATTCTGCTTGAAGCTATTTTCAGTTACAAAAAGCCATGGAATTTATTTTTATTTTTTAATTATTATTATTTAAATTTTTCTTCCAGAATTTGACTTTTTTCTGAATTTTGGAATGATTTGGACCACAGAAAAGTGGAAAATGTTCCAAACACTAGTTTTGAGTGTGTACTTGTGTGACTGGTCAGTGCTGGTGTTCCTCCAGGCGAGTCCGCAGATCGCGCAGCTGCTGCTCCAGGTGTGTGACGTCGCTGCGCAGATGCCAGTGTCCCGACTGGGCCTTCATCAGCTGACTGCGCAGACGCTTCAGGACCGCCTCACATCTGCGCTGCTCAATCTGAGCACAGAAACTCTGGTCAAGTCTCCTTCATTTTTACAACACAGACTGTTTCAAAGCAGCTTTACGGAGATAACAGGAAAATAATGCAACGAAACATCTCGAGGATCATGTTTGAATTCGTCTCGTAATTGATGAGGTTTGCATCATTTTCCTGTTTATGACTTAATTTGATGAGGTCAGTTTGTAAAGAAAGACACACGCCTGCACACACACACATATATATGCAAACGCGCATGTCTATAGGCTAAACACGTGATCCGCATGTGCGCCGCCAGCGTTCTCACAGGTTCACGTTTTTGAAGTTTACACGGAGATGATCACGTTTTTAAAAATGTTCAGCGCTTACACCAGATCCTGTTTCAGAGTGTGTGTTCTCGAGCTCAAACACTGTGTGTGAACGAACGGCCAGAACACATTAAAGTTCCTGTTTCCTGTGAGAACGGTGTGTGTTAGCGGCCGCTAAGCTTTATTGTTAAAGCGCTGTATAAGTGAAGGAGAGTGACGCTGCTGTGAATCGGTCTGTACTGTATAAAGCTCGGTTTACCTCGATCTCTCTCCTCAGCTGTGTGTGTGTTCGCTGTTCCTCCTCCAGTTGAGCTTTCCTCTCCTTCAATGTCCGTCTGCCTTCCTGAATATTCGCCTTAAGACAGTCAATTTCCTTCTGGAAAAATCAAAACAAAGCATATTCTTATGCTCAGTTTATGATGTTGCATAAAAACACTGGATGGAAACACCAAGATGAGCATAAAAACACACACTCAACTGAGGCTGATGATGTTTGTATCTGATAAGACGACATGCGCATAAACTATGATGGAAAAACATTTACTGGATAAATCCCTCAATAAACTCATGTGACTTTGGCTCAGCGTCAGCTGTGATTGGATAACTGGAGTAGCCAGTGGACCAATGGCGTCGCAGCGTCTCTGATGTTGGTTTGGTGTTTCTGAAACACCGGAGTGGAAGTGTGTGTTCAGAATGATGAGGTTTAACTCCCTCCAGAAGCGTCTCACACACACGAGTGTGTTCCCGAACACCAGCATCCGAACGCCAGAGAACATGACAGCGTTTACTGTGTTCGTCTGACGCTCGAGACACACTCGTTTATGATGGAGGGAGAAACAGACGACTGCAGAAACTCACAGTTTATTACTGATATTTAGTGACGGTTTTGAGCACATGGGATGGAAACGCAGTATGTGAGTGTGAGTACCTTTTATGATGGACAGATGCACTTTTATGATGGACAGATGCACTTTTATGATGGACAGATGCACTTTTATGATGGAATAATGCACTTTTATGATGATAGATGCACTTTTATGATGGACAGATGCACTTTTATGATGGACAGATGCACTTTTATGATGGATAGATGCACTTTTATGATGGACAGATGCACTTTTATGATGGAATAATGCACTTTTATGATGGAATAATGCACTTTTATGATGGATAGATGCACTTTTATGATGGACAGATGCACTTTTATGATGGACAGATGCACTTTTATGATGGACAGATGCACTTTTATGATGGACAGATGCACTTTTATGATGGAATAATGCACTTTTATGATGGAATAATGCACTTTTATGATGGATAGATGCACTTTTATGATGGACAGATGCACTTTTATGATGGACAGATGCACTTTTATGATGGACAGATGCACTTTTATGACGGACAGATGCACTTTTATGATGGACAGATGCACTTTTATGATGGATAGATGCACTTTTATGATGGACAGATGCACTTTTATGATGGATAGATGCACTTTTATGATGGACAGATGCACTTTTATGATGGAATAATGCACTTTTATGATGGATGGATGCACTTTTATGATGGATGGATGCACTTTTATGATGGATAGATGCACTTTTATGATGAACAGATGCACTTTTATGATGGAATAATGCACTTTTATAATAGACAGATGCACTTTTATGATGGACAGATGCACTTTTATGATGATAGATGCACTTTTATGATTGATAGATGCACTTTTATCATGGATAGATGCACTTTTATGATGGACAGATGCACTGTTATGATGGATAGATGCACTTTTATGATGGACAGATGCACTTTTATGATGGACAGATGCACTTTTATGATGGATAGATGCACTTTTATGATGGATAGATGCACTTTTATGATGGACAGATGCACTTTTATGATGGAATAATGCACTTTTATGATGGATGGATGCACTTTTATGATGGACAGATGCACTTTTATGATGGATAGATGCACTTTTATGATGGAATAATGCACTTTTATGATGATAGATGCACTTTTATGATGGACAGATGCACTTTTATGATGGACAGATGCACTTTTATGATGGAATAATGCACTTTTATGATGATAGATGCACTTTTATGATGGACAGATGCACTTTTATGATGGACAGATGCACTTTTATGATGGATAGATGCACTTTTATGATGGACAGATGCACTTTTATGATGGAATAATGCACTTTTATGATGGATAGATGCACTTTTATGATGGACAGATGCACTTTTATGATGGACAGATGCACTTTTATGATGGACAGATGCACTTTTATGATGGACAGATGCACTTTTATGATGGACAGATGCACTTTTATGATGGAATAATGCACTTTTATGATGGATAGATGCACTTTTATGATGGACAGATGCA
>NC_137131.1:440000-480000 GCF_949319135.1 Squalius cephalus | reverse complement strand
CATATCGGTTTCCTTTTTTCTGTGCCATGCGTGTGCGTGTGCTTGTGCTTCACTGACCTTTACTTTCATAGAGATGACCAGTAAATGGTCAGTTATCATGACAAAATAAACCTTTAATAGCCAGCTGGATTGATTTATTAACAGATTTTCCATTAATATGTTTTCGCTGCAGTGGTTAGCTTGCTGCTAGTAAATGCTAAAGCAGCCCTAGACTGAGTGACAACACTGGATTGATGCACCGGGATCGCGCTGATGTCGGCGGCTCTGATGCGGATCCTGAGGCGCGTTTCGCCTCGTCTTCAAACTGTGAGAATCTGCAGATCAAACAGCCACAAAACTGAGGATTTCCTGAAGAACGAGGCGGTTCAGAGACGCATTAAACGCGTGATGGACGAGCAGAAGAGTATCACAGCTCGTTTAGAGAGAGGACAGATGACGGAGTCTGACAGGAGAGCTTTAAACCAAACATTAGTGGAAGCGTCGAGGGTCATTAACGCGTTTGAGAAAACTCAACTAGCGCTCAGAGAACTGGCAGAGATACAGACTCTCATTCACAGTGAGTGTTTCCCAGCATCACTCTAACACAGTGGTTCTCAATCCTGGTCCTGGGGACCCACAGCTCTGCACAGTTTGTATGTCTCCCTCATTTAACACACCTGATTCAGATCATCATCTCGTTAGGAAAGAGCTCTGAACTGAACTGAACTGGGTGTGTCAGATAAAGGAGACATATAAAATGTGCAGAGCTGTGGTTCCCCAGGACCAGGGTTGAGAACCACTGCTCTAACAGACTGTACTAACTCTACCAGAGATAACTAACCCCAACTCTACCAGATAATCAACATTAACAGATAATTAACCCCAACTCTACCAGATAATGAACATTAACAGATAATTAACCCCAACTCTACCAGATAATTAACCTTAACAGATAATTAACCCTAACTCTGCCAGATAATGAACATTAACAGATAATTAACCCTTACTCTTACCAGATAATGAACATTAACATATAATTAACTCTTACTCTACCAGATAATGAACATTAACTGATAATTAACCCTTACTCTACCAGATAATTAACCTTAACAGATAATTAACCCTTACTCTACCAGATAATCAACATTAACATATAATTAACCCTTACTCTACCAGATAATTAACCTTAACAGATAATTAACCCTAACTCTGCCAGATAATGAACATTAACAGATAATTAACCCTTACTCTTACCAGATAATGAACATTAACATATAATTAACTCTTACTCTACCAGATAATGAACATTAACTGATAATTAACCCTTACTCTACCAGATAATCAACATTAACATATAATTAACCCTTACTCTACCAGATAATCAACATTAACATATAATTAACCCTAACTCTACCAGAGATAACTAACCCCAACTCTACCAGATAATCAACATTAACAGATAATTAACCCTTACTCTACCAGATAATTAACCCTTACTCTACCAGATAATGAACATTAACAGATAACTAACCCCAACTCTACCAGATAATCAACATTAACAGATAATTAACCCTTACTCTACCAGATAATTAACGCCAATTCTACCAGATAATCAACATTAACAGATAATTAATTCTTACTCTACCAGATAATTAACCCTTACTCTACCAGATAATCAACCTTAACAGATAATTAACCCTAACTCTACCAGATAATGAACATTAACAGATAATTAACCCCAACTCTACCAGATAATGAACATTAACAGATAATTAACCCCAACTCTACCAGATAATTAACCTTAACAGATAATTAACCCTAACTCTGCCAGATAATGAACATTAACAGATAATTAACCCTTACTCTTACCAGATAATGAACATTAACATATAATTAACTCTTACTCTACCAGATAATGAACATTAACTGATAATTAACCCTTACTCTACCAGATAATTAACCTTAACAGATAATTAACCCTTACTCTACCAGATAATCAACATTAACATATAATTAACCCTTACTCTACCAGATAATTAACCTTAACAGATAATTAACCCTAACTCTGCCAGATAATGAACATTAACAGATAATTAACCCTTACTCTTACCAGATAATGAACATTAACATATAATTAACTCTTACTCTACCAGATAATGAACATTAACTGATAATTAACCCTTACTCTACCAGATAATCAACATTAACATATAATTAACCCTTACTCTACCAGATAATCAACATTAACATATAATTAACCCTAACTCTACCAGAGATAACTAACCCCAACTCTACCAGATAATCAACATTAACAGATAATTAACCCTTACTCTACCAGATAATTAACCCTTACTCTACCAGATAATGAACATTAACAGATAACTATCCCCAACTCTACCAGATAATCAACATTAACAGATAATTAACCCTTACTCTACCAGATAATTAACGCCAATTCTACCAGATAATCAACATTAACAGATAATTAACTCTTACTCTACCAGATAATTAACCCTTACTCTACCAGATAATCAACCTTAACAGATAATTAACCCTAACTCTACCAGATAATCAACATTAACAGATAATTAACCCTTACTCTACCAGATAATCAACCTTAACAGATAATTAACCCTAACTCTACCAGATAATCAACATTAACAGATAATTAACCCTAACTCTACCAGATAATCAACATTAACAGATAATTAACCCTAACTCTACCAGATAATCAACCTTAACAGATAATTAACCCTAACTCTACCAGATAATCAACATTAACAGATAATTAACCCTAACTCTACCAGATAATCAACCTTAACAGATAATTAACCCTAACTCTACCAGATAATCAACCGTAACAGATAATTAACCCTAACTCTACCAGATAATCAACCTTAACAGATAATTAACCCTAACTCTACCAGATAATCAACCGTAACAGATAATTAACCCTTACTCTACCAGATAATCAACCTTAACAGATAATTAACCCTAACTCTACCAGATAATCAACATTAACAGATAATTAACCCTAACTCTACCAGATAATCAACCGTAACAGATAATTAACCCTAACTCTACCAGATAATCAACCTTAACAGATAATTAACCCTAACTCTACCAGATAATCAACATTAACAGATAATTAACCCTTACTCTACCAGATAATCAACCTTAACAGATAATTAACCCTTACTCTACCAGATAATCATCCCTAACTCTATATAAATATCCTTTAAAGAGTACATATTGTTTCAAAGCAGCTTCACACTAATAAAGAAGATAATAAAAGAATCAATGATGCAAACTTGATGATGCAAATATGAGACAAGTTATATAACTGTAGAAGCCAATTTCTGCCACATAACTAAGAAAAAAAAGTGCTTTGGTAAATCATAATGATGAAAAAAATGTGAAGTCATTATTTCGATTTTATCTAGGCTATAATTTTGACTTATTTCATATTTTCGACTTTCATCTCATAATTATGACTTTGTCACAATATTGACTTCATCTCATAATTTTGACTTTTTTTGTCTCATAATTGATTGTCATATCAACTTTTTACCTCATAATTGATTGTCATATCAACTTTTTACCTCATAATTGATTGTCATATCTACTTTTTTCTCATAATTATGACTTTTTGTCTCAATTTTGATTTAGTATGTCATAATTATGACTTTTTGTCGCAATTTCGATTTAGTATGTCATAATTATGACTTTTTGTCATAATTTCAATTTAGTATGTCATAATTTCCAGTTTTTTAATACTGTCATAATTTCCAGTTTTTTAATACTGTCATAATTTTGTCGTTTTATCTCAATTGACTTAGTATGTTATAATTCCTTTTTTTGACGAATTTTGACTTTTTGTAATAAATTTGACGTAGTTTGTCGTAGTTTTTACATAATTATGACTTTTATCAATTATGAATTAGTATGTCATAATTTTGATAGTCAATTCCAACCTTTTTTATCTCATAATTATGGATTAGTATGTTATAATTTCGACTTTATTTTCTAACAGTTATGGATTAGTGTCATAATTTTAACTATCTTATAATTTACTTTTTATCTCAATTATGGATTAGTATGTCATCATTTTGACTTTTTATCTCATCATGATTTACTGAAGCATGTTTTATGTCATGTGGTGTGAAATGGGCTTCCATAAATAACTGAATAGTGTCAGGTGAATTGTGACAGGCGTTGATCTGAGAATCCGCTCTCCAGAAGACTTTTATATTAAAAGTTCTTGATGAGTTCTCCATGAGTTCTCCATGAGTTCTCCATGAGTTCTCCATGAGTTCTTCATGTGTTCTTCATGAGTTCTTCATGAGTTCTTCATGAGTTCTTCATGAGTTCTCCATGAGTTCTCCATGAGTTCTTCATGAGTTCTTCATGTGTTCTTCATGAGTTCTCCATGAGTTCTCCATGAGTTCTCCATGAGTTCTCCATGAGTTCTTCATGAGTTCTCCATGAGTTCTTCATGTGTTCTCCATGAGTTCTCCATGAGTTCTCCATGAGTTCTTCATGAGTTCTCCATGAGTTCTTCATGTGTTCTCCATGAGTTCTTCATGTGTTCTCCATGAGTTCTTCATGAGTTCTTCATGAGTTCTTCATGAGTTCTCCATGTGTTCTCCATGAGTTCTTCATGTGTTCTCCATGAGTTCTTCATGAGTTCTTCATGAGTTCTCCATGAGTTCTCCATGAGTTCTCCATGAGTTCTCCATGAGTTCTCCATGAGTTCTTCATGAGTTCTTCATGAGTTCTCCATGAGTTCTTCATGTGTTCTTCATGTGTTCTCCATGAGTTCTCCATGAGTTCTCCATGAGTTCTCCATGAGTTCTCCATGAGTTCTCCATGAGTTCTCCATGAGTTCTCCATGAGTTCTTCATGAGTTCTTAATGAGTTCTCCATGAGTTCTCCATGAGTTCTCCATGAGTTCTCCATGAGTTCTTCATGAGTTCTTAATGAGTTCTCCATGAGTTCTTCATGAGTTCTTAATGAGTTCTCCATGAGTTCTCCATGAGTTCTCCATGAGTTCTCCATGAGTTCTCCATGAGTTCTCCATGAGTTCTCCATGAGTTCTTCATGAGTTCTCCATGAGTTATCCATGAGTTCTTCATGAGTTCTCCATGAGTTCTTCATGAGTTCTCCATGAGTTCTTCATGAGTTCTCCATGAGTTCTCCATGTGTTCCAGACACCAGTGCTGAAGATCAGCAGATGCTCGAGCTCCTGCAAGAGGAACATGAAGAGCTGAGCAGAAGAGTAAAGCAGCTCAACACGAAGGTTTGGACGGTTCCTTCACTCGTCCGTCAGGAACGGTGTCAGGAGAAAGTCAGATGTTGTTTTCCCGTTGCAGCTGATGGAGACGCTGGTTCCCGTCGAGGATCTGGACCACAGGAGTGTTGTGCTCGAGGTCGCATCAGGACGGACCACCGGAGGTTTGATCACGTTCCCGTCAGACACCAGAGGTTCGCTGACATGTGTGTGTGACGTGTGTGTGTGTGTGTGTGTAGGAGACATCTGCCAGCAGTTCACACGAGAGATCTTCGACATGTACCAAGGCTTTGCCTGCTATAAACACTGGGACTTTGAGGTCTGCAATTACACTCCGGCAGATTACGGTACGCCTCACTCGTCCGCCGGCTCAGGGGTCCTCACACTCAACTGAACCAGACCATTACAGTAGTTAATATCACGAAATAATTCATAATTATTTATAGTAATAATAAATATATAGTAATAATTATGAAATATTAGTTACTTACGAAATATTAATATAGAGTTATTAATCTATTAAATACAAATAAATAAAAAGTATTTGTTTTTAATCTATTAAATAGATTAAAATAAATAAATAAAAATGTATTATTAATTTATTAATACAAATAATTAAAATATTATTTCTAATAAATATTAGTTCGTAATTAATCTATTAAATAGATTAAATTAGAGTAAAATGTAATCAAAAATGTAATTAAAATTAATAAAATAGTTATTAATTATGAATCTAATCGTGACACAGATTATGATCAATAAAATATTATCGGTTACTAATCTATTAAATGGATTAAATTAGATATAAATAAATATACATTTTGTTTAACAGGTAGTTATTAATTTATTAAATAGATTAAATTAGCTTAAAATAAATATTTATTTATAATAAATAAATGACGGTGTGTGTGTGTGCGTGTGTGTGTGTGACTGTGTGTGTGTGTGTGCGTGACTGTGTGTGTGTGTGTGTGTGTGTGTGCGTGTGTGTGTGACTGTGTGTGTGTGACTGTGTGTGTGTGTGTGCGTGACTGTGTGTGTGTGTGTGTGTGTGTGTGTGTGTGTGTGTGTGTGTGTGTGTGTGTGTGTGTGCGCACGCGTGACTGTGTGTGCGCGTGTGTGTGCGCGTGTGTGTGCGTGTGTGCACGCGTGACTGTGTGTGCGCGTGTGTGTGCGCGTGTGTGTGTGTGTGTGTGTGTGCACGCGTGACTGTGTGTGCGCGTGTGTGTGCGCGTGTGTGTGTGTGTGCACGCGTGACTGTGTGTGCGCGTGTGTGTGCGCGTGTGTGTGTGTGTGTGTGCGTGTGTGTGTGTGTGTGTCAGGAGGGCTTCACCACGCCGCCGTCAGGATCTCGGGGGACTCGGTGTTTCGCTGGCTGAGGTTCGAGGGAGGGACTCATCGAGTGCAGAGGATTCCTGAAGTCGGTCTGTCATCACGCATGCAGCGGATCCACACGGGAACCGTGACGGTCATAGTTCTGCCGCAGCCACGCGAGGTCCGATACACTTTTTAATTAATCATAACTAATATTTACTTTTCTTGCAGGAATAACATTCATATGCTTTTGAATCCTAAATATTTTCAAACCACTCAGTCAGTGTGTGTGTGAGAGTGTGTGTGTGTGTGTGTGTGTGTGAGAGTGTTCTGATGTGTGTGTCGTGTAATAACTCTGCAGGTGGACATTCACATCGCGGCTAAAGACCTGCGTATCGACACGTTCAGGTCTCGCGGCGCCGGCGGACAGAGCGTCAACACCACCGACAGCGCCGTACGCGTGGTTCACCTGCCCACAGGTGCGGGTTATGATGACACAGGGTTATGATGACACAGGGTTATGATGACACAGGATTATGATGACACAGGGTTATGACACGACACAGGGTTATGATGACACAGGGTTATGACACGACACAGGGTTATGACACGACACAGGGTTATGATGACACAGGGTTATGATGACACAGGGTTATGATGCGACACAGGGTTATGACACGACACAGGGTTATGACACGACACAGGGTTATGATGACACAGGGTTATGATGACACAGGGTTATGATGACACAGGGTTATGACACGACACAGGGTTATGATGACACAGGGTTATGATGACACAGGGTTATGATGACACAGGGTTATGATGACACAGGGTTATGATGACACAGGGTTATGACACGACACAGGGTTATGACACGACACAGGGTTATGATGACACAGGGTTATGATGACACAGGGTTATGACACGACACAGGGTTATGATGACACAGGGTTATGATGACACAGGGTTATGATGACACAGGGTTATGATGACACAGGGTTATGACACGACACAGGGTTATGATGACACAGGGTTATGACACGACACAGGGTTATGACACGACACAGGGTTATGACACGACACAGGGTTATGATGCGACACAGGGTTATGACACGACACAGGGTTATGATGACACAGGGTTATGACACGACACAGGGTTATGATGACACAGGGTTATGACACGACACAGGGTTATGATGACACAGGGTTATGATGCGACACAGGGTTATGATGCGACACAGGGTTATGATGACACAGGGTTATGACACGACTATGACACGACACAGGGTTATGACACGACTATGACACGACACAGGGTTATGATGACACAGGGTTATGACACGACACAGGGTTATGATGACACAGGGTTATGATGACACAGGGTTATGACACTTAAAGGGATAGTTCACCCACAAATTAAAATTAGCTCATGATTTACTCTCCCACAACTCATCCTAGGTGTTTGACATTCTTCTTTCAGATGAACACAATCAGAGTTATATTAAAAAATATTGTATATTATGATGGACAGATGCACTTTTATGGACTTCAAAACAGAAACAGCCATTATAAAGCTTGGAAGAGCCAGGACATTTTTTAATATAACTCTGATTGTATTCGTCTGAGAGAAGAATGTCATAAACACCTAGGATGAGTTGAGGGAGAGTAAATCATGGGCTAATTTTCATTTGTGGGTGAACTATCCCAGTAATATTCCTGATTTGACTGCATGAGATGAGAACAGAACTGAACTGATCTGAATAATGACACTTTGGCCTCTTTACAGCTGAATTTGCATCACTGATTCTATTATCGTCCTGTTTCCCCCGGTGAGTCTGGACTCAGTCTATCTTCTGTGTTCAGGAACGGTCTCTGAGTGCCAGCAGTTTCGCTCTCAGCTGAAGAACCGCGACACGGCGCTGCGTGTTCTCCGAGCGCGACTGTACCAGTGCATCATGGGACAGCAGAGAGAGCAAACGCACAGCGCTCGCAGACAACAGGCCAGTGCACCAATCCAGCCCAACACAACTGATGACATCACTAAATGTGTCTTGACTGAAGAGTGTTTAGATATTTGAGCTGGAGAACGAGACCCTGAGGAACAGCATCAGTGTTTGCAGTGCAGGGTTTGATATTAACATCTATAAAGACTTTTAATAACATGTGTTTGTGCGTCTCAGGTGGGCTCTCGGTGTCAGTCGGACAGAATACGCACTTACAACTTCAGTCAAGATCGAGTGACGGACCACAGGGTTGGTCATGTGACGCGTGACATCAAGGTAACATATGTTTTAAAACTACAGATCATAAACTAAGCACTTAAATATCATCATATTATTGGCAGATATTGATTTGTATATGCATTTTGTCAGTATCTGCTATACTGGTATAAAGATCTCATTGATTTACAATCATCAGAATGTCATATAAATATCAGGTTCTGCAGAAAACACGGTATTTTTGCTCAGTTTCACTCTGAATAAAATGAAAGTTTTTTCCTCCATATTCCTCCTGATGGATCAAAAATGATTCTCAACATAAAAAACATTTTTATATTTCATGTAAAGGTTGTACATGTTTCATGTAAAAGATATGCCAGGCTTCACAGGGTTAAAGTGGCTCAACAGCAAAACTGTCTAAATATATGTGTGTGTGTGTGTGTGTGTGTGTGTGTGTGTGTGTGTTGTTTGCAGGGTTTCTTGCGGGGCGGCGAAGATCTGGAGGATCTGATCCGAATCCTTCAGGAGAAACACGACCTGCTCAGACTCCACGACATCAGCTGATCCACACACACGTCCTCACACTGTCTCTGTACATATTTCCTGTCATTAAACTATATTCTATATGTATAACAAGCAGCTTCATGTCTCGTCTCATTAATACAGTCCGTCCAGTAAAAGCTGAAGCTCAAACATCAACATTCAGTGTCAAAAATAAGACTAAGATATGCAAGAATGACCGATCACTGCAGGTCACATGACAATCAGCCTTCAGTCAGACTGTTAATGTTTGCATGTTAATGCCGTATATTGAGCTGGCTGATAAGTTTGAAGTTTTCATGTTGTGGTGTTCATCATGAAACGGCTGTACTAGTGTTGATGATGTGGGTGTGGAGAGCGACTATCAACTCGATATCGAGGCACTGAGCCTATCAGACGCGCACAGAAACACTCCTGATGACACGCTATCATCAAAACACACTTATTCAGGGTCCATCATGTAGAGACGGGACTGAAATGAAAGAAACTGTAGAGCAGAAACAAAGTTTGTTGCATTATTTTCCTGTTATCACTGTAAATCTGCTTTGAAACACTCCGTGTTGTTAAAATACAATAACAACTAAAACACAGGAAAGGAACTGGAATTCTGTTGTTTTAATGTAAAAAAGTTGTAATGTCATTTGAGGTGGATGTCGTGAGCAATGAAAGTCTCGATTCATCTGTAAGACATTAAGTGGTAATTAAACTATGGCTTTAATTCTTCAAAGCCAACTATTACAAATATTCTAAAACACTCACACCACAGCATGGAAGCTCGTTTCTGCCGTGGAATACATCATGCTCATCTTACAATTGTGAGTTTATATCTTGTGAGAAAAGTTACAATTGCACAATTGTTTTTATTCCGTGTTTCAGACTAGCTTCCACACACCAGACATCATCACTGAAACACTCAGAAGCAAAACTGAGTCCTGGAAATATTCACAAAAAAAGTATTTTAAGGCGGTTAAAACGTCGCCTGCCAACAATTTATAAAATACAAAAAATTCTAAAGCGGAGAAGCTGTGAAGACTCGTCTCTACTCGTCCTTCCCTCTCTGCCGGAGGATCCTGGATTTGCCGTTCTCGGTTTTCCTCTTCCTGAAAGTGGTTCCGGCGCTGTCTTCGGGCCCCAGAGACGTGATGGTGCGCTCCTTAAACGGGGGCCGGGGCTCCGGGGGGGCGACGGATGGAGCCGGAGCGAAACTTTCCACCTGCGGAAGCTGCAGATCCACCTTCTCACTGCAGACGAGAACACACACACACACACACACACACACACACACACACACACACACGTCAAGTCGAGTCTCCTTCTTTTATACTGCGCTTTAACAATATAGAGTTTCACAGCAGCTTTACAGTGAGAACAGGAGATTACAGTAACAGAGATCAGGCTTTACAGCAGATCTAGAATAGAGTTATTGTCCAGATAAAGTTAGTTTGATTGATTCATTTCCGATGTAAAGATCATTAGTGATTAACCTTGTTAGTTATCACCTTGTATCCTGTTTCAGAGTGTGTGTTCTCGAGCCTCAAACACTCTTGTGTGAATGAACGGCCAGAACACATTAAAGTTTCTGCTTTCAGTAAACGGTGTGTGTTAGCGGCCGCTAAGTTAATAACTAATGACCTTTGCAACAAACCCTAACACTACAATTTATATTGTTAAAAGCGCTATATAAATGAAGGTGACGTGACATCTCTGATGCTTCGGCTGGTTTTGCTGACATTACAAAAAAGTAACATGTCCTGAAAGTCAAAGGTTTATGAGACAGAAGCAGCATCAGATACTTTCTTCTGTACTGTGACGTACATCCGGGTGTAACGGGACTTGGTTGTGTGCATCAGTTGCTGATTGGATGTTGAGATGTGGGCGTGGCACTCAGAAGTGTATGCAGATGAGCGTGAGCTTGTAGGGGCGGAGCTTAATCGCACTAAACGATTGGAGAATCCTGCATACGTCACCAGAAGATCCAGTTACGACAGTCTGATTAAACATTACAAGGTCAAAACTTTAAAAAAAAAAGATGAAACATGCGCAAATGAATCGTTCATAATAAAATCAATAACGTATTTAGAAAATAGATTCTAAATGCGTGTTATAGATTTAAAAAATAGTGGATTTACATTTCATGCCAACTTTAAATGTGTTAATATTTAGGCATGACCCAAGGAATCTATTAAGTCTCGTGATTTTAGGCGAAACTGTTCAGAAGTTATAAGCAAAAATAGCAATTTTTCATTTCTCCTGACCACTAGGTGGCACTGCGCTGAAACTGTGCAGGTGTCCTCAGGTCATGGTTGTCGTAACACACACCAAGTTTGGTCAGAATGCGCTGAAGGAGATATAGCATCATATCCATTTTGACTTGCTCTTCGTTGACTCGTTATTTCGAGAACGATTTGATGAATCGACTTGAATTTCATGTTTTTTTTGTTGGCAAAAAGTTTGAAAAAGTATTTTTTTGGGAAAATTAAAAATGGCGGAAAAAAATTAAATGACAGAAAATGACATCATAGGGTGCGATCGAATCATCTTGAGCCAAGGAATCAGTGGAAACATGTTTGTTTCTAGACCTTACAATTCATAAGTTATTAGCATTAACGTGTGTGGAACTTTGGACAGTTGGTGGCGCTAGAGCGATTGAGTTACAGAGTCCAGGATTGCTGTGGTTCGTGTTCAGACTGTCCTCTAATCAGAGAAGAAGAAGAAGACGACGACGACTAACGGACACAACTAAACTCTAACATAATTAAAAATTAAACTAAAATTAACATCATAAATTGAAACTAAAAATATAAAAATAAAAGCCAATTCAAAACTTTAATAATTTGGTTTTTAAGTGTAATTCACCTCACAAACACACAGTGTTATTTTGACCAGCATTTGATGAATTTACACCCAATATCTCATAAGAACACATTAGTCTTACTATGGATCTTCCACCGGCGTGATTCGTTCCCAGGATCCGTATGGATTGATCTTTCTGGCTCTCTTCACCGGGATCACGATCTCCTTCACTGCGACAGGAGCGCTCGTTTCCTCCTCCTTCTCCTCAGCGTTCCCTCCATCATCTGAGTTCTTCTCTCCTCCGTCGTCTGGGGTTTTCTCTCCTCCGTCGTCTGATGACGTTTGGATCGGCTCGTCTTTTCTTTTCTGTGTGGAGAACAAACACATTGACGTGTCGTACAGGGGTGTGTTTCCCGTACAGCGCTGTAACTCGCGGCTTCACTGCTATAGTACATCGCTGAAGAGATCAACTAGCGAGTCTCGACTGGTCCCCGTACTGTCGTAAGTTGGTCGGTCAGCCGTTGGTTACTGATGTCACTCAGGTGTTGAGTAATAACTGCTGTTAATGACTCTGAGATCGAGTTAACGCGAGATGTTGTTTCGCTATAAATTAGACAAGACATCTGAGGAATATTTCTCATGTTTCTCAGTTATTTTGCTTTATTTCCAGATTCACTCAGACTCGTTCTTGCGCACTAGAGCTCGTTCACACACGCGCACTCTTCAACACGACGCTTTAAATCTCTCGACGAACTAAAAGACGTAAATGACACTTGTGTGTATTCTAAATAACAGATATAGATTGCACTGAACGTCAGCTCGCTTATTCTGCTCAAGATCAGGATTTATTGAATCCACATGAAAACTAGAAACTGCTTCTAACCGCAGGTCGAGATCTGTCGTCACACACACACACACCTCTGCGATGCGGTTTGCGAATGTTCGTTAGAACGATGGTTTCGGGAAACACACCCGAGTGTTTGTGTGGCAGTGCATGTGGCCGCCAGCGTCTCACCCTGAAGCTGATCTTCACTCCGCTGGATTCTTTGGTTTGCTCTGGCTCTGGTTCTGGTTCTGGTTCCGGTGTGTCTTTGGGAGGGTCAGACGAGTCTTCTTCTGCAGACGGAGGCTCGGGATGAACGGGAGAAGAGTTCTCAGCCGTTATCATCACGTCACGAGCAGATTCAACACCAGGAGGAGAAATGTCTTCCGAACTAAAGCCATCCGGTTTGTCCCAGCTGGATTCTGGTCAGGATGAGAAATCAAACAGGTTTTTAGTCGTTTACGCGTGTCCATGCGAACTGGTTTTATCTGTACAGAGGTGAAGGGAAGGAGGCCCTTGTGTTTAGATATGTCTGTGAATATGTTTCTTACGGCCAGTCTCAGTGTTGTAGTAGTACATATATCCATCAGGACTCACGGCCTCCATCCACGCAGCGGCTGACGGATCCTGCGCATGTAAACGTGGCGTTAGATCAGTCACACACAACCTCAGACTCACACACACTCAGACGGATGAGTTTAGTTGACCTGCATGTGTCCCACGACTGATGATGACGAGCTCTCGTCCAGGAACCCATCCGGTTTCTCCCACTGCGACTCTGAGGACACGGACACACAGTGAGGACACGGACACGCGTGTGCATGTGAAGCTCATGTGTGGCGGCGTCTCACCTCCTGTGGTGGTGTTGAAATAATACAGCTGGCCGTCGCCTGTGGTTCCTCCCACCCAGACATCGGGCCGGCTGCGGCTGCTGCTTCCTGACGGCATGTTTCCTGACGGCACGTTTGCGGGACGTTTTTTGGGTTTTTTCTGCGTTTTAGCCGGAGGTTCTGGTGGAGGCAAACTCACGCCTGCACAGAGACACGAGGACATCAGCTTGATCACATACGCGACTGTAAACATGTTGAAAATCAGTGTTGGGGGAAGTAACATTACAATTGACACGCATTATGTAAGAAGATTACTTTTATGTAACGACTAACATGCCGTACGTAATCAGATTACTTTTTATGTAACGAGTTAAGTAACAAATTACAAGTAACGTGCATTATGTAATCAGATTACTTTTTTTATGTAACGAGTTAAGTAACAAATTACAAGTAACATGCCGTACGTAATCAGATTACTTTTTTATGTAACGAGTTAAGTAACAAATTACAAGTAACGTGCATTATGTAATCAGATTACTTTTTATGTAACGAGTTAAGTAACAAATTACAAGTAACGTGCATTATGTAATCAGATTACTTTTTATGTAACGAGTTAAGTATGTAATCAGATTACTTTTTATGTAACGAGTTAAGTAACAAATTACAAGTAACGTGCCGTACGTAATCAGATTACTTTTTTATGTAACGAGTTAAGTAAATTACAAGTAACGTGCATTATGTAATCAGATTACTTTTTATGTAACGAGTTAAGTAACAAATTACAAGTAACGTGCCGTACGTAATCAGATTACTTTTTTATGTAACGAGTTAAGTAAATTACAAGTAACGTGCATTATGTAATCAGATTACTTTTTTATGTAACAAGTTAAGTAACAAATTACAAGTAACGTGCATTATGTAATCAGATTACTTTTTTATGTAACGAGTTAAGTAACAAATTACAAGGTGCATTATGTAATCAGATTACTTTTTATGTAACGAGCTAAGTAACAAATTACAAGTAACATGCCGTACGTAATCAGATTACTTTTTTATGTAACAAGTTAAGTAACAAATTACAAGTAACGTGCATTATGTAATCAGATTACTTTTTTATGTAACGAGTTAAGTAACAAATTACAAGTAACGTGCATTATGTAATCAGATTACTTTTTTATGTAACGAGTTAAGTAACAAATTACAAGTAATGTTTATTATGTAATCAGATTACTTTTTTATGTAACGAGTTAAGTAACAAATTACAAGTAATGTTTATTATGTAATCAGATTACTTTGTTGACGTCACGAATAAAGTAATGCATTACATAATCAGATTACTTTGACGTAACAAGTAATGCATTACAAGTAACGTGCCTTACGTTACCAGATTACTATTCTGATTTAACAAGTAAAGTAACAAGTTACAAGTAATGTGCATCATGTAATCAGATAAAATTTTTGATGTTACGAATAAAGTAATACATTACAACTTGCATTAGATGATCAGATTACTTTGATGTAACAAGTAACGCGATAAAAACAACGTGCATTACGTAATCAGATTACTTTTGATGTAACGAGTAAAGTAACGCATTACTTTTTATGTCATTTTAGTAATGCACATTACTTTTTAGTTTAATCAATTTGCTTAAACGTTTTTAAAACACTGAATTAAAATTCTAACTCTCCTTCATAACACAGTCACTCATGCATGTGCAGGAACAGACAAAAAGTACTTAAGTAACAAAACATAACTTTTAATAAAAAGAGTTGTATAATAGGTAATGTTAGGAGATCTTTTATATGGCATACATCGCTCTAGGGCTCAGGAAATATTCTATGTGCTCAGAATATAATAATATTTTAAATGTCTTTGGAAAAGAAAACAGTATAAGCTATGTTGTCGAATGCATTACTGCGTTAAACACTTTCAAAAAAACACCTGCAAGGACTAAAAGAGAGCGAGTCTCTGCCAGGTGAGAAAAAGTAACATATTACTTTACATGAAAAGTCAATGCAAATAGTTACTTTTTTCGAGAGTAACACAATATTGTAACACATTACTTATAAAAGTAACTGTTAACGAGACCTGACGACTGAGCCGTGAGCCTCTTCAGATCCTCCTCATACGCCTTCAGAGCCGCTTCTTCCATCGCTGCGAACTCCTTCGACATCTTCTGCTCCTGTTTGGCCTTCGCAACGCTTTTCTTCTTAATCTGTCAGGAACATTGACGGGGTCACATGAGCGCTGCTGGCCAATCAGAGAGCGTCTCACACACTCTTATCATCACACACATGCAGCTCTGACAGCAGCAGCCAACTTTCTGTTTACCAGCTCATTTCCACAGCGCTTGTTCCAGTACAGATGATTTCACAGTAATAAACAGGAAAATAACAGAATCAATGATGCAGACTTCATCAGATATGAGACAACTTTAGATTCTACAGGAGACAATAGTGTCATTATTCAGATCAATTCAGTTCAGTGTTTTGTTCTCATCCAATAAAGTGTGAACCCTCATAGTTTTACTCGGATATATGGAACTATAGGGAAGAAAAGACCAGCGCAACTTCACTTTAAACGTAATGTATAACGTAAAAAAGTAATGTGACAGGATGCTTTACTCAGAATACTGTGCAATATTCACCATACAACATGAAATGCATTGAAATGCATACATTCCGTGTGAGTGAAATCCAGATTTAATCCCAGAAATAAAGTTATTCTGCCTATTAAATCAAATTTTGTGTTAAAACATCTAAACTTTTATCAGGCTGTTTAAAGACAGCAATGAGATCATCTTTTTTCCCATATTGTGACGTGTATCTGAGAGAAACGCTTATTTATTACATAAGGCACATGAACTATAAACGAATAATGATGTGCATGGATAAATAATTTTGAATAAATAAAGCAATTTTCCAAAAATAAGAATTGTAAATTTTGAATTCATGGTGACTTTAAATATAGTCAAGAAAAAGATGTTAATAATAATAATAGCTAGCTGATATAATTCTTTCATAATTTGAATTTCATTCATAATTATGACTTGTCTCATAATTAATGATATTTTTATATATCATGATTTTTTTTGTCATACTTTCGAAATGTTAATATCATAATTATTATTTTTATGTCAGAATTATTATTTAAGTATAATTTCAACTTTCTATATCATAAATATGACTGCCCAAAACAGGTCACACAGGAAATGTGCACACCTAGTACATACTGAGTGCACACTGAGTGCACACTGAGTACACACTGAGTACACACTGAGTGCACACTGAGTACACACTGAGTACACACTGAGTGCACACTGAGTACACACTGAGTGCACACTGAGTGCATACTGAGTGCACACTGAGTGCACACTGAGTACACACTGAGTACACACTGAGTACACACTGAGTACACACGGAGCGCACACTGAGTACATACTGAGTACACACTGAGTACACACTGAGTGCACACTGAGTACACACTGAGTACACACTGAGTACATACTGAGTACACACTGAGTACACACGGAGCGCACACTGAGTGCACACTGAGTACACACTGAGTACATACTGAGTACACACTGAGTACACACTGAGTGCACACTGAGTACACACTGAGTACACACTGAGTACACACGGAGCGCACACTGAGTACATACTGAGTACACACTGAGTGCACACGGAGCGCACACTGAGTGCACACGGAGCGCACACGGAGCGCACACTGAGTGCACACGGAGCGCACACGGAGCGCACACTGAGTACACACTGAGTACACACTGAGTACACACTGAGTACACACTGAGTACACACTGAGTGCACACTGAGTACACACTGAGTGCACACTGAGTACATACTGAGTACACACTGAGTACACACGGAGCGCACACTGAGTACATACTGAGTACACACGGAGCGCACACTGAGTACACACGGAGCGCACACTGAGTACATACTGAGTACACACTGAGTACACACGGAGCGCACACTGAGTACATACTGATTACACTGAGTGCACACTGAGTACACACTGAGTACACAATGAGTTCAACGGCTTTTTATCACTTAATTAGAAGCACCACCATTTTAAACTGTGTCTTCAGTTACATAGGGACTGCTGAACAGACATTTTGAAGCTTATTTTGAAATGGAAAGTATTGAAAATCAAAATAAAGCTCTGTAAACACATTTTTTGCAACACTATTAGTTTTCTATACAGGAAATACATCATGCAAGTAGACAAGTGGTCAAGTGCAAATAGCACAAGTGTGGGTAAATGGAGCCCACTGCAGTGCTCATGAGCACATACTGAGTGCAGTACGCATATGACGTACAGCATAGGAGAGTCAGTGCACATAATCTCAGGTGTAATGCAGAGCTCTAGTGTTACTGTTTCTTACCTCTGCGATTTTGGCCGCGACATTCTCTTTGTGATTCTTTCCTCTCTCGTGAAACTCGACGCTCTGCGTGAAAAACACACGGAAACACATTCAGATCGAGTGTGGAAGAGGAGGATGGGTTATGGTTCGGATTGATCCACTCACGGGCTTGTTATCTGCGATCCAGCACTTGCAGTACTGACAGAACTTCTTCGGCTGGGATTTCCAGTAATCAGCCCTGCATTACAAACACAAACACACACACACACACACACACACACACACACACACATACTTCATTGCATTAGCGCATCGTTTACAGTCCGAGCTCAAGAGGCGCGAGTTCGTGGGATGTCTGATCAAAATCCACGTGATTACTTACATTATGAAGGATGGAAATTTCAGATTTCTTCCCTTAAATGTACATGAATGTTTTACTCATTCTACATGCTCACTGGTGAGTGCTCACTGCTGTCACTTAAAAATGACGTCACTGATCGCGCGACAAACCGTGATGAAGGATTGGAAATGTACAATTAAAACAAGATTGACAAATATGATGCTGAATGATAACTCCATAATCATAAACAACATTAAAACCATAAATGGATGTCTCATTATATACAAACACGCTTGTGAACGGCTGTGTGAGTATAAGAGAGCGTCAGGCGCGCTCAGTACCAGCGCCTCCCATATGGTCTAGCGGTTAGGATTCCTGGTTTTCACCCAGGCGGCCCGGGTTCGACTCCCGGTATGGGAAGACAATTCTTTTTTTTTTTTTTTTTTAGATCGCCAACATAATTCAAGTTATTCAATCATTCATTATTCATCAATAATCATTTTTAGTTAGTCATAGTCTTAGAGAGGCCCAGACGAACTACAGAAACAAGCAGAAGATATGTAAAAACTCTTAAATGCTGTTTCAGCACTGAATCATTTTCACAAATACAATTATATTGAATTCAGAAAATTTCACTATGGAATATTTACTTTATCTATCATAATTTCAATTTAGTATGTCATAATTTAACATTTTCATCTCATAATTATGACGCATAGTCATAATTTTAATTTCAACTTTTTAAGTCATAATTTCGACTTTTTGTCATAATTATTACTTAATTCAGAATTACAAGTTTTGTCAATTACGCCTTTTTAATGTAATACTTAAAACGTTTTTAAAGAGTTAGCAGATATTAAGCACAGTCTCTGACAGTGTTAATCGATATAGTTGCTAAGTTACTTACAGTCAACAGCACTTCAAAAGGACCATCAAAATAAAGTGTTACCAAATTATGACTAATTTTATTTAATTGATAAATTTTTTAATGTCATAATTTTTTCAACTTTTCATCTTGTAATTATGACGTACCATCATAATTTTAATTTAGACTTTTTAAGTCATAATTTAGACTTTTTGTCATAAATATTACTTAATTCCGAATTTTTTAAGTCATAATAATAAAAAAGTAATAATTTTGACAAAAAGTCAAAATTATGATTAAAAAAAACTAAACAAAATTATGACTTAATTGGTACTTTTGTCAATTTTGACTCTTCATCTCATCACTGTGATTTACAAAAATGTTTTTTTTTTTTCTTATGTGGTATTAATGGACATATTTCACTCAAATATGGAGAAAAAGAGTAAATCTTCTGAAAGCATGAGGTGATCTTCAATAATAGATTGTAAAAAGGCTGAAATCCAGAGTGAGACTCAATAAATGTTTAAATCTCTGAGAGCATCATCAGTAGAGACACGTTCATCATTCCTCATGTAATCAGCCGAGCTCGGAGACGACATCAGAGTCGCTGAACACACACACACACACACACACACACACACACTCCATTACAAAACAAACATAAGTTTATTTGGACTTTAAACACAGACACAGCCTTTAAAATATCAGTCATAAAGAATTATTGAAGAAGAAAACTGTGCAGCTTATACAGAAACAATGTGCAAACATGGAGAACACTCTTTTAAATATATCTTACACAATAAAATCAGAAAAGAAAAGAAATACAGTGCATAGAAATTCATCCTGGAATAATCAATGACAAAATAAACACTAACAGTGAAAGTGCAACATCAAATTAACACAAGAACAATTATAACCAAAGCAATAATTTAAGTCAAATATGTTTTTAAAAGGTGCAATAACTGGATCATTGATTAGAGTGCATGTCGTCTGTTATCAAGTTAAAAAGGAATATTAATCATATAAACAGTGACAATAAAGTGTTCGGACCTGTAAAGAGTTAAAAAGTGTGGAAATTTGGTTAAAACCATTTGAAATCACAAAAATATTCCAATCTCAAACAATCGTACAAACTCGCCGTTGAGTTCCAGTGGTTGTTTGAGAAAGAAACGCAGCAGGAACAGCTTTAGCAGCAGGTGTTGATGATCAGTGTGTGTGTGTGTGTGTGTGAGGACCTCCTGACCAGCAGGAAGTGACCCGCCGCTCCAGCGCTGACCTCGTGACCTCAGTAACACCCGTCTCGCCAGCTCCCGTCCCGCAGCGTCGACAGGCTCCTCGGAGGCGTCAGCAAACTGACCGAGAACAGAGAACATCAGAAATGATGACATGTGACCAGAGTGAATGTGTTATATGATGTAACTCAATGATTTATATTATGCTTTTTCAGATATTTCCTTTCATACAGTGTGTAATAGAGCTGTCCGTGACTGTAAAAGCTCTGAAAGATCAAATAAAGTTTTGGTAAAAGAAAGAAGTGATTCTGAAACGAGTCGTCAGTAATTCAGTCTCTGCTGATCCTGCGTAGGTTTGTAACTCATTAGCATAATGCCAGCCTGTGGTGTTGATTGGCTGAGCAGCGTCTCTTAGCTCCGCCCTCAAACACTGTAGTGTATCTGAGACTGGAGAGTTCAGTTCGTGTTGTTCATGTGGAGAAGACGCTGTTTTCTGAGATTGATACGGTGAAACCCACGCCATCGTTACTGTTCGCATCACTGAGATCAAGAGCTGAGATTCAGATATGATAATGAGCGTTTGCTTTCTGGCCAATCACAGCAGAGCAGTTCTCAGAGAGGCGGGGCTTAGAGAGACACTGAGAGAAGAGCTGACGCTGCAGTGCAGATTATGAGGACATTAAAGTGTTATTGATCTTGGATGAATGTGAAACTGTTGTTAGGAATTTAGAACCTTTAAAATAGCATCATAGTTAACACTTTAAGATTAGTTAACTAAATTAGTTAGCATGAACTATGAATGAAAAATGCTTCTAAGCCATCTTAGTTAAAGTTAGTGTCAATATTTATGAATACATTATTCGAATTAAAAGTTGTATCTGTTCATATTATTTAAAGGACATCAGCTGACATGAACTAACAACGAACAGTTGTGTTTTTATTAACTAACATTAACAAAGATTAATAAATGAATGGGTAACACTTTACAATAAAGTTTCATTAGGTAACATTACTTACACTAAGAATGAACAATATTTCTACAACATTTATTAATCTTAATTAATGTTAATTCCAACATTTACTAATTCATTATTAAAATCAAATGTTGTGTTAGTTAATGCACTGTGAACTAACATGAACAATCAACAAGCTGGATTTTTACTTACAAACATTAACAAAGATTAATAAATACTGTTAAAATGTATCGCTCATTGTCAGTTCATGTTAGTAAATACATAAACTAATGTTAACTAATGAACCTTATTGTAAAGTGTTACCAATGAATGCATGCATTAACTAACGTTAACTAATGGAAAGTAAAGATTAAAGTGTTCCCATGAAAGGATAGGACAGTAACGGTGAGTACATGGAAACTGGACACATTACTGCAGTTTTCCTCATTTACTCCTTCACACGGCGGGTTTTAGGTCAGCGGATCTAAATTCTTCAGGATCTCGACCTGAATTTTTCATAACTTACTAATTTTAGGTTTTAATCCGAATCAGTTTGGAGTTTTAAGCAGCTTTGAGGATTTGAAGAAGCTGGAGAAGATGAAGCAGGATGTGTGTGTGTGTGTGTGTGTGTGTGTGTGTGTGTGTGTGTGTGTGTGTGTGTGTGTGTGTGTGTGTGTGTGTGTGTGTGTGTGTGTGTGTGTGTGTGTGTGTGTGTGTGTGAGTGAGTGTGTGTGTGTGTGTGTGTGTGTGTGTGTGTGTGTGTGTGTGTGTGTGTGTGTGTGTGTGTGTGTGTGTGTGTGTGTGTGTGTGTGTGTGTGTGTTTCAGGGGTGAAACAATATATCGCGTCACAATATCCCGCAATACACACATTCAATGTATCGTGGACAGTTTTAGTGTCAGTACTACATTAAACTGCTATATATAAATGTTGAATATAATGTATAATAATGAAACGGGGAATATTTGTGTAAAAAGTGGCCTACAATATTTTAAATATATATAGTCAGTGAAAGAGTGCAACAATATTTGTCTAAAATAATTCTGTATTTCAGCTTCAGAATCATGAATATTGTTACTCTGGTGTTTCTATAATCCTGTGCTTTGGGTTTCAGCACCAAGTCTGAGTCTATGCATTTACACACACAATGTAATATCAAATTTAGCATTTTAATCAACAGTACATTTTTTGTTAACCTTTTCTCATATGTCTTGGAGTATCACAGTAGTGTCGTATCGTGAGTTGAGTATCGTGATCTGTATCGAATCGTGACACAGTTCAGTTATAGAGCACAAACGCCACTGGCCGACCAGAGTGCTGTACACATACAAAATAGAGCTAATAGAAATTAGTAACATAAATAATAATGAACAGTATAAAACAGAACAATCGTTCTAAGCTCAAAGCAATAGAAAATGAATATGTTTTGAGCTTGTTCCTCAGTGCGGGCCAGACTCTCCTAAAGCTCGGGTACCCGTGGCTCTAGACGGGTTCTGGGTATCTGAAGGAGACGTTTCGTTTCAGATCTAAGACTTCTGGTGGGAGAGTATAAATGGAGTAAGTCAGACAGATAAGAAGGTGCTAAATCATTTAAAGATTTGTACACCATTATTAAAATTTTATATTCAATTCTGAAATGTATCGGTAGCCAATGAAGGGATGAAGTCGCATGGTCAAATTTCCTCTTTCCCTTCAGGAATCTCGCCGCAGCGTGCCGGACAATCTGTAAGCGTGCCGTTTGGGACTTTGATACACCAAAATAAAGGGAGTTGCAATAGTCCAGGCGCGAGGTAATAAGAGCATGGATCGCAGTCTCCATCGAGCGCTTGGGAAGATGAGATTTGATTTTCCCTAGAGAGCGAAGATAGAAAAAGCTGGATCCAATGACAGCACTAATTTGAAGGGAACTATCTAACATCACACCTAAATTCCATACTTGGGGAGAGATGGATAGATCTAGAGATCCAAGGTCAAGATCATGCCTTGGCCTGGTGTCTGAGGGGTCAAAAACAATAACTTCTGTTCTGTCTGAGTTCAAAAATAGGAAATTCTTGGCAAGCCAATCTTGCACCTCCTCAAGACACGCTGTCAGACTGTCTAGAGCACTCTTATTCTTCCTAGACAAAGGCATATAAATCTGCATGTCATCAGCATAACAGTGAAATGAGGCATTGTGTTCCCAGAGGAAGAAGATATAGGGAGAATAGGACAGGAGCCAGGACAGAACCCTGAGGCACACCGCAGGATTCATCCCGGAGGGAAGAGGAGAACCGTCGATTGTCATTTAAGAAGGTCTGAAGGGACTTCCGCTTCCGGCCGAATGGAGTGAGCAGCGAAGTTAGGCAGCTCCTCAAAAGTCTTAACAATATCCTGGGTCAACGAACATCACCCTTCGTCAGCAATTCACCTATAAAAATAATTTAGGACAATATTTGATATGAAGGGCACTCGGAAATACACACAAAAAACTCTACAAGCCACACCCGCACCGGCTGGCACTGATGATGTCTCTGCTAACAAGGCCTCAACCGGCACTGATCTCTATGTGATGTTTCGGACAAAATAACCGCCATGGACAAAGCACACGCAACCTTACAGAAGGACTACAATAAACTGCAGGAAAAATACATGGACCTGGAGAACAGAAGTCGCAGGCAAAACCTACGCGTGGTGGGAATTAGCGAAGATATGGAGGCAGGGAACCCAAGCCGGAGTTTTTTTCCGAAGTGCTCGGCGAAGAAAACTTTGAATCACCAATCCTAATAGATCAAGCTCATAGAACCCTAAACTTTATGATAATTCGATCACATTAGTAAATGTATATGCGCCCAACGTTGATGACGAACAATTTATAAACTATAAACTATAACTATGAACTATAAATATGGGATTACCCTGTTTCCGACGTTACTACTGGTCATGTAATATCCGCTCAATGTCGTTTTGGTTGTCCACTAAGGGGGGCTGATTGGAGTAGGATGGAGAATGAAAGCTGTAATCCCTCCTCGTTAAAAGCATTACTTTATTCAGCTTTGCCTATCTCAAAACAAAAACTTGAGAACCCAATAGTTTCTCATTCAGTTAAAATCTGGTCCCAGATTAGGATGCATTACGGATGGAGGGGCGTGCCAGCTTTAAGCCCATTGATAAATAATCACACATTTCCTCCATCAGTCTTAAATATAACATTTCTTCAGTGGGAACATAAAGGTATTCGATGTATAAAAGATTTATTTATTGAAAATATATTTCCCACATTCAAACAATTACAGAGCAAATATAGATTGGAAAGTAAAGATTTCTTCAAATAGCTACAGATCCGAAGTTTAGTTAAGGGCTTATTTCCGTCTTTCCCTAATCAGCCCCCAAACTCCGCAATGGAAACAATGTTTCTGTCTTATAAACTCATTGTTTTCAAAAATACTTGACATGGACTCTCATCAACTGATAATTGGGGGAAATTTTAATTTAGTGCTTGATTCTGACCTGGATAGGTCATCACGGAGACCGGTTACTGTGACTAAAATGGCAAAAAGTGTTAAGAAATTCATGAATACTTATAAAATAATAGATCCATGGAGAACCCTGCACCCCAACACACGGCAATATTCTTATTACTCCCCAGTTCATCAGACTTATACCAGAATAGATTACTTTTTAATAGAGAGTAAACTCCTTCAACAAACGAAACATTGCAATTATGAAACACTAATGTTGTCAGATCATAGTCCTCTAACTCTGCATTTAACTTTCGGATATAATCAAACATCGAGGATCTGGAGGTTCGATAACAGCGTACTATCAAGCAAAGAAGGAATAGAAGAAATAAAAAATCAAATAAATTTGTATTTATCATTTAATGACACTCCAGACGTCACAAAGTCCACCCTCTGGGAAGCGCTAAAGGCATTCATTAGAGGCCAGGTAATTTCATGGGAAAGCCTGAAAAATAAGCAACAAAGGGAAAGAGAAACTCAACTAAAAAAAGAAATAACAGAAACGGATAGACAACATTCATCTAGTCCCTCAATAATTCTACATAAGAAAAAGCTGGCTCTGCAGACAGAACTGGAATTAGTATACACTACAAGAACAGTTAAAATGTTGACCAAAGCAAAGCAAAGCTATTATGAACAAGGGGAAAGAATGGGCAAGATTTTGGCTCAACAAATTAAAAAACAAACTGCATCAAGGATGATTACGCAAATCCGCACGGATTCAGGCCAAGTTACAAGAGACCTACAGGAGATAAATCATACATTTAAATGTTTTTATAAAAAACTATACACTTCAGAATCCAAGAAGAACCCCACACTCATAGATATGTTTTTTGATAAAATGTCTATTCCAATAATTAGTTTAGAAAATCTAGAACAACTGGAAAAACCCATAACAAAGCAAGAAATTGAACAAGCTATAAACAAAATTCTAAAGCACCTGGTCCAGACGGCTACACTTCAGAATTTTACAAAGCCTTTAAAGAGCAGATCTCGATATTGCTGTTAGATGTATTCAATGAAGCCTTACATAGGGGCTCTCTACCTCCAACATTTTACCATGCAAGCATTTCTCTTATTCATAAAAAGACAAGGACCCCTTAGACCCCGCGTCTTATAGACCGGTGAGCTTACTCAACGTGGACAATAAAATACTTGCAAAAATTGTAGCTACACGACTGGAAACAATCTTGCCGACAATCATTTCACAGGACCAAACTGGGTTTATCAAAAACAGACAGTTGTTTTTTAATATTAGAAGATTACTAAATATAATTCACACTCAGGATTAAAAAAATCTACATTCTGAAATTTTACTCTCATTGGATGCGGAAAAAGCTTTTGACAGGGTCGAATGGGATTATCTCTTTTCAACCCTGTCAAAGTTCGGATTTGGCCCAAAAATGATATCTTTGGTAAAATTATTATATGCCCAACCCCATGCTTCAGTGCGGACTAACAATGTGCATTCAAGTTATTTCCCTCTCAGCCGCTCGACTAGACAGGGCTGCCCGCTCTCGCCATTACTTTTTGCAATAGCCATTGAACCCCTGGCTCTCTTATTACGGGAGGAGTTCATTGGGATTAAAAGGGGAAAAATGGAACATAAGGTTTCTTTGTACGCGGATGATCTGTTACTATATATTTCAAACCCTGTTAAATCTGTTCCTGTGATAATGGACATTTTGAAAGAATTTGGAGCAGTATCAGGTTACAAATTGAACTTATCAAAAAGTATCTTATTTCCAATTAATTCTAAAGCCCGTATAAATATTAATGTGTTTAATATCTTTCCCTTTTCAATCTCAACTGAATTTAAATATCTTGGGATAAATATTACGCAGGAATATAATGGCCTCTTTAAGCACAACTTTTTAAAAATTATATGATCAAACGAAAAAGGATATAGATACATGGAAAAATCTACCACTTTCATTAGCAGGTCGAATAAATATTATTAGAATGAATGTTCTGCCTAAGTTTCTGTTCTTGTTCCAATGTATTCCTATTTGGATAGCCAAGGCATTTTTTAATAAACTAGATTCCCTCATGTCATATTTTATATGGAATGGAAAAACTCCAAGAATCAAGAAAATGTTCTTGCAGAGACCAACTTGTCGGGGAGGAATGGGATTACCCTGTTTCCGACGTTACTACTGGTCATGTAATATCCGCTCAAAGTGGTTTTGGTTGTCCACTCAAGGGGCTGACTGGAGTAGGATGGAGAATGAAAGCTGTAATCCCTCCTCGTTAAAAGCATGACTTTATTCAGCTTTGCCTATCTCAAAACAAAAACTTGAGAACCCAATAGTTTCTCATTCAGTTAAAATCTGGTCCCAGATTAGGATGCATTACGGATGGAGGGGCGTGTCAGCTTTAAGCCCATTGATAAATAATCACACATTTCCTCCATCAGTCTTAAATATAACATTTCTTCAGTGGGAACATAAAGGTATTCGATGTATAAAAGATTTATTTATTGAAAATATACACTCACCTAAAGGATTATTAGGAACACCATACTAATACTGTGTTTGACCCCCTTTCGCCTTCAGAACTGCTTTAATTCTACGTGGCATTGATTCAACAAGGTGCTGAAAGCATTCTTTAGAAATGTTGGCCCATATTGATAGGATAGCATCTTGCAGTTGATGGAGATTTGTGGGATGCACATCCAGGGCACGAAGCTCCCGTTCCACCACATCCCAAAGATGCTCTATTGGGTTGAGATCTGGTGACTGTGGGGGCCATTTTAGTACAGTGAACTCATTGTCATGTTCAAGAAACCAATTTGAAATGATTCGAGCTTTGTGACATGGTGCATTATCCTGCTGGAAGTAGCCATCAGAGGATGGGTACATGGTGGTCATAAAGGGATGGACATGGTCAGAAACAATGCTCAGGTAGGCCGTGGCATTTAAACGATGCCCAATTGGCACTAAGGGGCCTAAAGTGTGCCAAGAAAACATCCCCCACACCATTACACCACCACCACCAGCCTGCACAGTGGGAACAAGGCATGATGGATCCATGTTCTCATTCTGTTTACGCCAAATTCTGACTCTACCATCTGAATGTCTCAACAGAAATCGAGACTCATCAGACCAGGCAACATTTTTCCAGTCTTCAACTGTCCAATTTTGGTGAGCTCGTGCAAATTGTAGCCTCTTTTTCCTATTTGTAGTGGAGATGAGTGGTACCCGGTGGGGTCTTCTGCTGTTGTAGCCCATCCGCCTCAAGGTTGTGCGTGTTGTGGCTTCACAAATGCTTTGCTGCATACCTCGGTTGTAACGAGTGGTTATTTCAGTCAAAGTTGCTCTTCTATCAGCTTGAATCAGTCGGCCCATTCTCCTCTGACCTCTAGCATCAACAAGGCATTTTCGCCCACAGGACTGCCGCATACTGGATGTTTTTCCCTTTTCACACCATTCTTTGTAAACCCTAGAAATGGTTGTGCGTGAAAATCCCAGTAACTGAGCAGATTGTGAAATACTCAGACCGGCCCGTCTGGCACCAACAACCATGCCACGCTCAAAATTGCTTAAATCACCTTTCTTTCCCATTCTGACATTCAGTTTGGAGTTCAGGAGATTGTCTTGACCAGGACCACACCCCTAAATGCATTGAAGCAACTGCCATGTGATTGGTTGATTAGATAATTGCATTAATGAGAAATTGAACAGGTGTTCCTAATAATCCTTTAGGTGAGTGTATTTCCCACATTCAAACAATTACAGAGCAAATATAGATTGGAAAGTAAAGATTTCTTCAAATAGCTACAGATCCGAAGTTTTGTTAAGGGCTTATTTCCGTCTTTCCCTAATCAGCCCCCAAACTCCGCAATGGAAACAGTGTTTTTGTCTAACCCATTTCAAAGAGGGCTAATTGCTAAAATCCACAATGTGCTATCACAGGAAGAAACAACACCTACATTGGACCATTTGAAAAGAGCCTGGCAGGATGACCTAGGGCTGTCTATTACAGACAATCAATGGTCAAAAGCCCAAAGAAATGTTCATTCTGCCTCTGTTTGTATTAGACATGGTATTTTGCTACACAGATTGCATTTATCCAAATTAAAGTTGTCAAAGATGTTTCCTTCCATTAGTCCTTCTTGTGAGAGATGTTCACAAGGGCCAGCCTCTCCTGCACATGTTTTGGAATTGTCCTCACATTACGACCTACTGGAACACTATATTTCAAACCCTTTCCAAGATTTTGAAAAAACAGCTTAAGCCAGATCCAATCTGGGCTCTTTTTGGTGTGAAACCAGTCAATATACAACTTTCGCACACCCAAAACAGCATGGTTTGTTTTGTGACCTTGTTAGTGCGGAGATTGATTCTCTTGTGTTGGACACAGAAAATGCCCCTGCTCACTCAGCCTTAATGAAAGACATAATGGTTCATTTGAAACTGGAGAAAATTCAATATTTGTTGAGGGGGAAGTCTGAAATATTTTATTCAATGTGGCAAACTTTCATAGATTACTTTGGTGAGAATGTTTAATTGATTGGCTTAGCATGGAAATGGCAATGATGTCCTCTGATGTCTGTTGTTTGTTATTGTGTTTTTGTCTTTCTGTATTTGATATGCAAAAAACCTCAATAAAGAGAATTATTTAAAAAAAAGAAGGTCTGAAGGTCTGAAAAAAAATTCCAATACCTTGGAAATAAACGGCACAGTGGACACAGGATGAAAGTTTGATAAGATAAAGGCATCAAGTGAGGGTTTCTTTAGTACGGGGTGTAATTGAGGCAATCTTCAAACTCGAGGGTTTATTCAATAACGACACCAACCCAGGGCCGACAGTGTCGAATAATATCAGATAACGAGGGTGTAAAGTGTCAAGCGTACAAAAGGGAGGTTTAAGTTTAAACATTACTTCCTGTACAGAATGCCGAGAGACAGGACTGAAAGAGAGAGGGTTGGTGGACTCATCTCTGCCGGTATTCCGGATCGGAGACTCGACATTGGGCTCTCAAATTAGAAACTTTATTTCCAAAGTAACTTGCAAAATCCTCCCAGAGTGCCGAAGACGGGCAGCGAAGAGAGTTTATAGGGGAGTTAAAACGGAGTTAATGACAGAAACAAGTGCTTTTGGGGCCTTAGCTTTCTTAACCGCATTCTGATATAACAACAGGCAGTCCCTGAAGACCTCGTACGAGACCCGTGTCTCTTTTCCACTTCCTGTCTGCTCTCCTGCACGAGTGTGTGCTATGATCGACCCATGGCTACGATTTGGATGTAGATTTTGACTGAAAAGACTTGAAGGGAGCAGTAAGACTTAAAGTATCTTCAGAAACAGTATTTAAAAGGGAAAAATAAAGCTCCACATCGAGGTCCGGAAGTAGATAGATAGAAGAGGATTAACCTCAATATAGAACTTAATAAAATCTACTTCGAAATGAGGTAAATGTGCACGCGCTTGAGTGGTGTTACACAGGTGCAACAGAGAGCTGAGGATCTAGAATAAAATAGCAGAACTTCAACGTCAGTTACAGATAACCCATATGACAGAAGTAGATCCAGCATGTGTCCATGAATGTGTGTGGGATAATTAACCCACTGCCGAATATTAAAAGACTCAATGATGTGTACACCCCTAGTGTGTGTGTGTGTGTGTGTGTGTGTGTGTTTGTTTACCTGCGCACCGGAGCCGTGAGTTTGCCGCGCGAGCCGCTCGCTATGAAGGACGCGGGCCGCGGTAAGCCACTGCGCGCCGGGATCTGGGAGACGGACGCTTTCCCAGCGGACACACACTGGGACACACACTGGGAACTGGCCGACGGACCCTTGATGGTGGGACTGACGTAAGCGGTGGCTTTGAGCGTCTGGCGGGACGAGAAGTTCCCGACGCTCTGAACGCGAGCCTGCAGCTGCCCGGGAGCCGGAACTGCACAGAACACACACACACACACACACACACATCCTTATGAACAGAAAATATCTTTCATATATGAATGGTCGAGCAAGCAATACCCGGCATTTCACCGTCTCGTTTAACTATAGACCCGGTATAGTCCGGCTATGAGTAATACACTTCCAGCCAAAATAACGTGAGATGTGTGATATTCCATCATGTAAGCAGTCTCGCTCTAGTTCATCCCACAGCTGTTCTATCGGGATGAGCTCAGGACTCAGGCCAGTCCAGTTCCTCCACACCTAACTCCTCATCCGTGTGTTTATGGTCCTGCTCTGTGCACTGGAGCGCAGTCATGCTGGAACAGGAACATCACCAAACTCTTCCCACAAAAATTGGAGCAGGAAATTGTCAAAAATGTCTTGGTGTGCAGAAGCATTAAGAGTTCCTTTCCCTGGAACTAAGAGGAAGAGCCCTGAAGAACAACCCCCCCCCCCCCCCCAGACAACCCCACACCATCAACCCCCCCCTCCCCTCCCCCAAACACCCCCACACCATCACCCCCCCTCCCCCAAACACCCCCACACCACCACCCCCCTCCCCCAAACACCCCCACACCAATCACCCCCCCTCCCCCAAACACCCCCACACCACCACCCCCCCTCCCCCAAACACCCCCACACCATCACCCCCCCCTCCCCCAAACACCCCCACACCATCACCCCCCCTCCCCCAGACAACCCCACACCACCACCCCCCCTCCCCCAAACACCCCCACACCCCCACACCATCACCCCCCCCTCCCCCAAACACCCCCACACCATCACCCCCCCCCTCCCCCAGACAACCCCACACCACCACCCCCCCTCCCCCAAACACCCCCACACCATCAACCCCCCCCTCCCCCAGACACCCCCACACCATCACCCCCCCTCCCCCAGGGCCCCCTCCCCCAGACACCCCCACACCATCACCCCCCCTCCCCCAGGCCCCCCTCCCCCAGAGAACCCCACACCATCACCCCCCCTCCCCCAGACAACCCCACACCATCACCCCCCCCAAACAACCCCACACCATCACCCCCCCAAACAACCCCACACCATCACCCCCCCCAGACAACCCCACACCATCACCCCCCCTCCCCCAAACACCCCCACACCATCACCCCCCCTCCCCCAGACAACCCCACACCACCACCCCCCCTCCCCCAAACACCCCCACACCCCCACACCATCACCCCCCCCTCCCCCAAACACCCCCACACCATCACCCCCCCCCCTCCCCCAGACAACCCCACACCACCACCCCCCCTCCCCCAAACACCCCCACACCATCACCCCCCCCCTCCCCCAGACACCCCCACACCATCACCCCCCCTCCCCCAGGGCCCCCTCCCCCAGACACCCCCACACCATCACCCCCCCTCCCCCAGGCCCCCCTCCCCCAGAGAACCCCACACCATCACCCCCCCTCCCCCAGACAACCCCACACCATCACCCCCCCCAAACAACCCCACACCATCACCCCCCCCAGACAACCCCACACCATCACCCCCCCCTCCCCCAAACAACCCCACACCATCACCCCCCCCAAACAACCACACACCATAACCCCCCCCCCCCCCTCCACCAAACCTAACTGTTTGTTCCGTAAGGGTGTGTGTGTGTGTGTGTGTGTGTGTGTGTGTGTGTGTGTGTGCGTGTGTGTGTGTGTGGGACATACTGCAGGTCTGAAGTCGTGTCAGTGTCCCGGACGAGTCGAAGCTCTGGCTGCTCCGCAGGGATGGGGACGGGGACGCGGGAACGGACGCCATCGGGAGACTCAGCAGGTTTGGCATACTCCTCCTCAGCTTATCTGAGGAAACATCACTTCCTGTTAGCTCTGCCAATCACACACACACACACACATACACACACACACACACACACACACACACACACACACACACAACATAAACATGTTCTACATCAGATTAAAGCCCAATTACATTTGATGTGTTTTAAGAGGATTGAGACGCAGCAGAAAGTGTGTGTTTGATTTAAGACGCTTAAAGACTGAACATCAGTGAGAGTTTTACCCATCAGCCCATTCAACTACAGCCGGCGGGGAACGTTCTGGCAAGGTTCTCTCAAAGATATGAACAAATAACATTAATAGAACGTAATTCATAATGCAAAAACATTATAATCGGAATTATGTTTACACGTTTGGAATAATTCTAATGTTTTAATGTTTCTGGAAGAGTCTCTTCTGCTCACCAAGACGCATTTATTTAATCAAAAATACTGTAAAAACAGTGAAATATTACTCCAGTGTAAATCAGCTGTTTTCTATGTGAATATATAGTAAAGTGTCATTTATTCCTGTGATCTGAATTGTCAGCATCATTACTCCAGTCTTCAGTGTCACATGATCCTCCAGAAATCACTCTAATATGATGATTTGATGCTCAAGAAACATTTATGATTATTATCAGTGTTGAAAACAGCTTCATATTTCTGTGCAGCCTTATGGAGAGACTCAGGAAGAGCTTCTGAATGTTAGTGGAGACATTTCTGTAGTTGTTGTGGAGTTACACTGATCATCTCATCATCATGTTGAACTTCTCCACAAGTGTCCACAGTTCCTGAGGTCTTTATAAGACAGCGGTGACATGTTCTGGTCAATAGTGTTCAGTGCTCGTCTGTGCTCAACCACAGAACAGCTTCAGGCTCTGCTGGATCTTCATCAGTGCGTTAGAACTGGTCTCTGTTGGCGCGTGTGGAACCAGATGTCGGCTGGTGTGTGTAAACGTGTGTGTTAAGGGCCGGTAATATGAAAGACAGATTGTCATGATATGTCCCCTTTAATTTGCATACTGGTGTCGTTTCTTTCATGACAGTGTCAAAGCGTCTCTAATGCATCATTTCCTCACAGAATCTGACCTGACGTTAATCATGATAATCACCTGCGCTGCTCCTGAGTCCGTGCGGCTCGCTGGCAGGCGTCTGCGCAGGTGTGTGTGTCTGCGCAGGTGTGTGTGTGTGCGCCGCGCTGGAGAGCCTCCAGTCCCTGAAGCTGCTGAAGGTGTGTGAGTGCGGCATGGCTCCGGCGCGGCTCAGGCGCGGCTGCGGTGGCGGCATCTCTCCGTAATCTTCATCATCCTCCTCTTCCTCGTCCAGCTGCGAGTCGCTGCGCTGGAAGGAGAAGCTGGTGCTGCGACGGTTAATAGAGGAAGAGGAGGAAGAAGAAGAGGAGGTGGCGAAGTCCTGACGGAGACCTGAGAGGAACGAACGCTCAACGTCATATTTAAAACAGTTATAAGAAAAATAAGCAACAAAATAAGAAAACAGTTAAATAAGAAGATATATTTTGCATTAAGATCTTTTGCACATTTCTCCAACACACTCATCACTGTAATACAGTCATGAACATCAGTTTGTGTTAATCTCATGTACATCTCATGAACTGATTGATTACAATCCAAGTTTTCTGAAAAGTAATTTTAATCTTTTGTATTTTGTTGCGGGGTCAAACACATAATTGAGTTGACTGAAGTACTGGTTAACCCATGATTTATTGTTTATGTCAGGTTCTCATCTAACCCTGAGGGGATTTAAATGTACATTCATCCATTTGTCAGACGCTTTTATCAAAGAAATGTTGGATGTGTTGAAGACGCACATTCTTCTCTGGGAATCGAATGTTTCTAGCATTGCTCTACTGTTTGAGCTTCAGGAAAGTCAACACAGAAAAATAAAACAAAAACGTTTAAAAATGATTACATTTTAAATAAAAAAAATAGTTACAATACTGTTTTTAATATATATTTTTGTAATGAATACATTTTAAATGCTGTTGTAAAGTGTGAGAAGCATTAATATTAAAGTTTGACGTGTTTTTACCTGATCGGTTTTGGTTTTTCATAGTGTGATTTTACGGCATGTTTTTAGGAGTAAAATGTTGTTTAAATCAATCGAATGAAATATGAACAAACCTTCAGAATATAGATGGAGATTTCTGACTCAAACTCACCGCCTTTAAAGAGACGGATTGAGATTGAAATCTACAGACACAAATAGACCAAGTGCAATAAAATAATGTCTATTCTGGATGTTTTCTTTCCACTGATCACATGTGAAGAGCCTGCAGCGTCTCGTCTTAAACTACAATGGTGTATAATATTTACGTATGCATAATATGTGATCATACATCTGATATTACTGGAATGAACAGACGAGTTTTGTCTACACATGTCATCTTCTGTGAGTGAGCGGTGTAATGTGAGGTGAGTTACTCACTCTCCTCCTGAAGTCTCGCCATCACCTGGACATCCGTCAGATCCTGCAGCTTAAAACCCTCGTCCGGCTCACACACACTCACATCACTGTCCACTGACGCCTGAGAGAACACACTGCGCCGAACGCTGCGGCCTGTGAGGAGCAGCACACACACACACACACACACACACACACAGACACACACACACACACACACACACACACACACACACACACACAGACAAACACACAGACACACACACACACAGACACAAACACACACACAGAGACACAGACACACACACACACAACAACGACAACAGGACAGATGAGTATTCTCTCCTCTATAATGCTGTATATCGAGTGAAACGCTTCTAGAACAAGAACACATGTGGGCGGGGCTTGATTGTGTCTGTGCGGAATTGATTGGATGGTTGTGGTTTGCTATTGGTGGATCTCATGTGAGTGACAAGTTGCCCCTCCCTCGTCATCAGAGAAGAGAAGTAAGCGTATGATGAGTGAGTGAGTGAGTGAGTGACTGAGTAGTGTGTGTGTGTGTGTGTGTGTGTGTGTGTGTGTGTGTGTGTGTGTGTGTGTGTGAGTGAGTGTTTGAGTGAGTGAGTGTGTGTGTGTGAGTGTTTAAGTGAGTGAGTGAGTGAGTGAGTGTGAGTGAGTGAGTGAGTGAGTTTGAGTGAGTGAGTGTGTGTTTAAGTGAGTGAGTGTTTGAGTGAGTGAGTGAGTGAGTGAGTGTTTAAGTGAGTGAGTGAGTGAGTGAGTGAGTGTTTAAGTGAGTGAGTGAGTGAGTGAGTGAGTGTTTGAGTGAGTGTGTGTGTGTGTGTGTGTGTGTGTGAGTGAGTGAGTGAGTGAGTGAGTGAGTGAGTGTTTGAGTGAGTGAGTGAGTGAGTGAGTGTTTAAGTGAGTGAGTGAGTGAGTGAGTGAGTGAGTGAGTGTTTAAGTGAGTGAGTGAGTGAGTGAGTGAGTGAGTGTTTGAGTGAGTGTGTGTGTGTGTGTGTGTGTGTGTGTGTGTGTGTGTGTGAGTGAGTGAGTGAGTGAGTGAGTGAGTGAGTGAGTGAGTGTTTGAGTGAGTGAGTGAGTGAGTGAGTGTTTAAGTGAGTGAGTGAGTGAGTGAGTGAGTGAGTGTTTAAGTGAGTGAGTGAGTGAGTGAGTGAGTGAGTGTTTGAGTGAGTGTGTGTGTGTGTGTGTGTGTGAGTGAGTGAGTGAGTGAGTGTTTGAGTGAGTGAGTGAGTGAGTGAGTGAGTGAGTGAGTGTGTGTGAGTGTTTGAGTGAGTGAGTGAGTGTTTAAGTGAGTGAGTGAGTGAGTGAGTGAGTGAGTGAGTGAGTGAGTGTGAGTGAGTGAGTGAGTGAGTGAGTTTGAGTGAGTGAGTGTGTGTTTAAGTGAGTGAGTGTTTGAGTGAGTGAGTGAGTGAGTGAGTGAGTGTTTAAGTGAGTGAGTGAGTGAGTGAGTGAGTGAGTGAGTGAGTGAGTGAGTGAGTGTGAGTGAGTGAGTGAGTGAGTGAGTTTGAGTGAGTGAGTGTGTGTTTAAGTGAGTGAGTGAGTGAGTGAGTGAGTGAGTGAGTGAGTGAGTGAGTTTGAGTGAGAGAGTGAGTGAGTGAGTTTGAGTGAGTGAGTGAGTGAATGAGTGAGTGAGTGAGTGAGTTTGAGTGAGAGAGTGAGTGAGTGAGTTTGAGTGAGTGAGTGAGTGAATGACTGTGTGAGTGTGTGTGTGTGAGTGTTACCTGCTCTCTCACAGGTGCTGCTGGGAAGAGGAGCACAGGGTTTACAGTAAAGAGGAGAAACACGAGCACGAGGGAAAACAGGAGAGGAGAAGCTTGACCTCCATCTACTGACTGAAGAGACACAGATGAACAACATCACTGACTGCTGTGTGTGTGTGTGTGTGTGTGTGTGTGTGTGTGTGTGTGTGTGTGTGTGTGTGATGTAAGAGGTTCAAGGGGACAAACGGCCATTGAGTGTCAGCCAGAGACACGGGTGACAACAAAGATTCATTCAGCGCACAAGAGCCGTGAGTCTGTCAACATACTGATCAACACATGAAAGCTAATCGACAATATTAGGAGTTCATATCTATGTTGCAGCGCATGACTTCAGGCATGATTCTGCATCTGTGTGTCTGCTGAACATACAGGTTCAGTAATTACACGCTGTAAGGCACTTGGCATGAAGGGCTGATTCCTTTCATGTAGACACAGTTGCTATGGTTACCGCTGTCTAACACAGGCCGAATATAGCAGCGAGTCAAACGGCAGCCAGCAGCAGTAGAGCTGGGTCGGGAACAGCTCAGGTGTCTGTGTGAATGTGACACAGGGTTTATTTAGCCGAGTAACAAGCTTACGACTAAATCCTGAACGCATTACAACCTTCCCAGAGTCTGAGCTGTCCGTCACACACCCTCATTTACATATTCATATTCGGCTCCGCCCCCTCAGACTGACTTTACTTGCTCTACATGAGACTTTGAGATGTTGAAAATCTCCTCTGGAGTTTGTGAGTGTGTGATGTGAGAGTTTAGCGTGAATATTCACATCTATAATAAAACACAGTCGTACTGAAACAGTAATCTGTGTGTGTTTGTATACGAGCCGCATTAAGACACGGAGCTCAACGCGTCCATACACTAATCCTGCTAGACAACAGTGTGTCATCATCACATCACCTCAGACCGCTGACCCCCGTGGACTTGACCTGACTGACTCCTGCTGACCCCCGCTGACCCCCGCTGACTCCCGCTGACACCCGCTGACCCCCGCTGACTCCTGCTGACCCCCGCTGACTCCCGCTGACCCCCGCTGACTCCCGCTGACACCCGCTGACCCCCGCTGACACCCGCTGACCCACGCTGACTCCCGCTGACCCCCGCTGACTCCCGCTGACTCCCGCTGACCCCCGCTGACCCCCGCTGACTCCCGCTGACCCCCGCTGACTCCCGCTGACACCCGCTGACCCCCGCTGACCCCTGCTGACCCCCGCTGACTCCCGCTGACCCCCGCTGACTCCCGCTGACCCCCGCTGACTCCCGCTGACACCCGCTGACCCCCGCTGACTCCCGCTGACACCTGCTGACTCCTGCTGAACCCCGTTGACTTGACTTGACTGACTCCCACTGACCCCCACTGACTCCCGCTGACTCCCACTAACTCCCACTAACTCCCACTGACTTGACTTGACTGACCCCCGCTGACTCCCACTGACCCCCGCTGACTCCCACTGACTTGACTTGACTGACCCCCGCTGACTCCCACTGACTCCCACTGACTTGACTTGACTGACCCCCGCTGACTCCCACTGACTCCCACTGACTTGACTTGACTGACCCCCGCTGACTCCCACTGACTTGACTTGACTGACCCCCGCTGACTCCCACTGACTCCCACTGACTTGACTTGACTGACCCCCGCTGACCCCCGCTGACTTGACTTGACTGACCCCCGCTGACTCCCACTGACTTGACTGACCCCCGCTGACTCCCACTGACTCCCACTGACTTGACTTGACTGACCCCCGCTGACTCCCACTGACCCCCGCTGACTCCCACTGACTTGACTTGACTGACTCCCACTGACTCCCACTGACCCCCACTGACTTCCAGATGCTCGGCTTCCATCAGACAACAACGAATCAATATAAACTGGCTGAATGTAAAGGTTGATACGGTGTGTGTGCATTGAACATTTTGGTTGTGTGGACACAGAACCTACCGGAGTCCAATCTTTGGCAGAGCGAGTGTCCGGCGGTTTCCAGCTGATCGAGAACATGCCGACACCATTGCAGAGCGTTGAGAGCCGCGGCGGAGCACAGGTGAGATCTGGGAGACACATAGAGCCTGGAGAGAGAGAGAGAGAGAGAGAGAGTGTGTGTGTGTGTGTGTGTGTGTGTGTGTGAGAGAGAGAGAGAGAGAGAGAGAGAGAGAGAGAGAGAGAGAGAGAGAGAGAGACGCAGTGAGGAGCGACACTAGCTGTGTGTCCATACAACGATGACAGTTTAACTAATGTTGGAATATTGCATAAATCATCTGTGGATAAAGCAGCGTTTCCATCCCATGTGTTCAAGAGAATAAAACTGTCACTTCTTGTGTAATTGGAGCAAAATATCAGTAATAAACTGTAAGTTTCTGTCGTCTGTTTCTCCCTCCATCATAAACGAGTGTGTCTCGAGCGTCAGACGAACACAGTAAACACTGTCGTGTTCTCTGGCGTTCGGATGCTGGTGTTCGGGAACACACTCGTGTGTGTGAGACGCTTCTGGAGGGAGTTAAACCTCATCATTCTGAACACACACTTCCACTCCGGCGTTTCAGAAACACCAAACCAACATCAGAGACGCTGCGACGCCATTGGTCCGCTGGCTACTCCAGTTATCCAATCACAGCTGACGCTGAGCCAAAGTCACATGAGTTTATTGAGGGATTTATCCAGTAAATGTGTTTCCATCATAGTTTATGCGCATGTCGTCTTATCAGATACAAACATCATCAGCCTCAGTTGAGTGTGTGTTTTTATGCTCATCTTGGTGTTTCCATCCAGTGTTTTGCACAGCTCATGACATACAGGCCCAACACACTCGTTTCCTTCACACACGTCAGCATGAGATGTTTTCATCTGAAGGTTTGATTGTGAATATGAACCTCGACAGTCAAGCTTTATTTCTAATCCAGAATGTTTCAAAGCAGCTTCACAGTAATAAACAGGAAAATAACAGAATCAAACTTCATTAAACATGAGGCGAATTCAAATCTCTACAGAAGACAATAGTGTCGTGACTCAGATCAGTTCAGTGACAGGCGATGTTCAGTGCAGGACGTCAGT
>NC_137131.1:420000-435000 GCF_949319135.1 Squalius cephalus | reverse complement strand
ACTGATGGTCAGAAACACACACTGATGGTCAGACACACACACTGATGGTCAGAAACACACACTGATGGTCAGAAACACACACTGATGGTCAGACACACACACACACTGATGGTCAGACACACACACTGATGGTCAGACACACACTGATGGTCAGACACACACACACACTGATGGTCAGACACACACACTGATGGTCAGACACACACTGATGGTCAGACACACACACTGATGGTCAGACACACACACACACTGATGGTCAGACACACACACTGGTCAGACACACACACTGATGGTCAGACACACACTGATGGTCAGACACACACTGATGGTCAGACACACACACTGATGGTCAGACACACACACTGATGGTCAGACACACACACTGATGGTCAGACACACACTGATGGTCAGACACACACACTGATGGTCAGACACACACACTGATGGTCAGACACACACTGATGGTCAGACACACACTGATGGTCAGACACACACACTGATGGTCAGACACACACACTGATGGTCAGACACACACTGATGGTCAGACACACACTGATGGTCAGACACACACTGATGGTCAGACACACACTGATGGTCAGACACACACACTGATGGTCAGACACACACTGATGGTCAGACACACACTGATGGTCAGACACACACACTGATGGTCAGACACACACACTGATGGTCAGACACACACACTGATGGTCAGACACACACTGATGGTCAGACACACACTGATGGTCAGACACACACACTGATGGTCAGACACACACACTGATGGTCAGACACACACACTGATGGTCAGACACACACACTGATGGTCAGACACACACTGATGGTCAGACACACACACTGATGGTCAGACACACACTGATGGTCAGACACACACACTGATGGTCAGACACACACACTGATGGTGACTCATGGTTTACCCTGAAGCAGGACGTGTGGCTGATGATGTTCAGCTCCTCTAAGATCATCTTCCCGTCTCCAGCGATGGGTTTCCCACAGACCGTACAGGCGTCGCGACTGCTGACCCTACAGAGAGATCTTACAGTACGCTGGATAATATAATAACCCTCTGATCATTAACCTCATTAACCCCTGACCTGCTGGACTGTAGTGTCTGTAGAGGCGAGCGTAGGGTCGGCGATGCAGCGGGAATCTCCGTGTTAACAGTCCTGACCTGCGTTCTGATATCAGGAGAAGAACACACATGCATATTTACACAGATGAGTCTATGACAATCAGTTTGTTCTGAATTATGAGTTATCATCATGTCTACTCTCTAAAAAATATTGGGTTCTTTTTTCTACCAAAATCCTGGGTTGAGACTTTTGGGTATCCTGGGTCAGACGTAACAACCCAGTGTTTGGGTAGTTTTTGTGTTACCCAGATCCTGGGTCAGACGTAACAACCCAGTGTTTGGGTAGTTTTTGTGTAACCCAGATCCTGGGTCAGACGTAACAACCCAGTGTTTGGGTAGTTTTTGTGTAACCCAGATCCTGGGTCAGACGTAACAACCCAGTGTTTGGGTAGTTTTTGTGTTACCCAGATCCTGGGTCAGACGTAACAACCCAGTGTTTGGGTAGTTTTTGTGTAACCCAGATCCTGGGTCAGACGTAACAACCAAGTGTTTGGGTAGTTTTTGTGTAACCCAGACCCACTGATTGAATACTGTTTAACTCATCTTCTTTGCACTGACTGAATGACGCGTGAGGTTCTCGTACCTCGCTGAGGGTTTCTCTGCCGGTCTCGAGCTCAGGCCCTCGTCCAGCGCTGAAGATGTTTTAGTGTTCGTGACGGTCGTCCTGTTTGATGGACAGAACAATCAGAGACCCTGAAGCAACATCAGGTGTGTGTGTGTGTGTGTGTGTGTGTGTGTGTGTGTGTGTGTTAGTGTGTGTGTGTGTGTGTGTGTGTGTGTGTGTGTGTGAGACACTTACTGAGACTGAAGCGGTGTCGAGGACTTCAGTGTAGAGACAGACACGCTTTCACTCCTGAGAACAGAGAACAACATCAGGTGTGTGTAAGAGGAGGAAGAGTGTGTGTGTGTGTGTAAGAGGAGGAAGAGTGTGTGTAAGAGGAGGAAGAGTGTGTGTGTAAGAGGAGGAAGAGTGTGTGTATGTAAGAGGAGGAAGAGTGTGTGTATGTAAGAGGAGGAAGAGTGTGTGTATGTAAGAGGAGGAAGAGTGTGTGTATGTAAGAGGAGGAAGAGTGTGTGTATGTAAGAGGAGGACGAGGAAGATATAATATTCAGTACACTACACTGGCAGTGGATACAGGATACCATTTATTCACCTTAATACTGTAAATTGTCATTACTATACTTTATGTAATTGCAAAATTTGTTTACTTTGTTACAATAAACTTTTCTTCTGTATCTGCATTCTCTGTAGTGTCTAACGAATGATCAGAAGTGTTTATAATATTGACTGATGTGTGTATGATCTGAGAGCATTGTTTGATTTTGCCAGAAGAGTCAGAGGTTCTCTGAATGTAGTGTTTGTGTAACCCAGCTCCTGGGTCAGACGTAACAACCCAGGGGTTGGGTTATTTATCGCTGGCTTTTTGCGACCTCTTCAGGAGAAGTAACAGTCCCAAACAGAAGTAAGGATTTAAGTTATTCTGTAAACATTCATTCATGTATGAAGTAAAAAAAGAAAGAAAAAGCTAGTACTATAGTAACAATGAATCAACCCATTATGCTGGGTTAAATAAACAATCGAATTTGCTGGGTAAAGTTAACCCCACATGTGTTCTGTCCTATATATTTACCCAGACTTTTGGGTTGTTTTTAACCCAGTGTTTTTAAGAGTGTGTGTGTGTGTGTGTGAGCTGGGCATGAACTGATGTGGAGTGTGTGTTTATCACACGTGTGATGCTGATAACAGTGAGATCCTCAGAGTGTCTTACTGTGATCTGACAGGCTGTGACTGCACTCTTCCAGACAGTAAGGAGTCAGAGAGGTCATCCAGTGCAGCGCTGAGGGGACAGTACACGATGAAGATCTCAGGTGCAGTAAAGGAGGTAAAGGACAGGTGTGCAGCAGATTTACCTGGCAGTCTGAGAGCTGGAGTGTGTGTTCAGGGTCACGGCTGACGGAGAATACCTGACATCAACACAAACATCTCATCATCACACAGTGGTGTAAAGTACTGGAGGAAATGTAATTAGTTACTGTACTTAAGTCTCTTTTTGGCTACTTTGTAGTTTTACTGAGTATCAAATATATTAGCAACTTTTACTCTCTACTTGAGGTTCTCGTACCTCGCTGAGGGTTTCTCTGCCGGTCTCGAGCTCAGGCCCTCGTCCAGCGCTGAAGATGTTTTAGTGTTCGTGACGGTCGTCCTGTTTGATGGACAGAACATTTAGAGACCCTGAAGCAACATCAGGTGTGTGTGTGTGTGTGTGTGTGTGTGTGTGTGTGTGTGTGTGAGAGAGAGACACTTACTGAGACTGAAGCGGTGTCGAGGACTTCAGTGTAGAGACAGACACGCTTTCACTCCTGAGAACAGAGAACAACATCAGGTGTGTGTGTGTGTGTGTGTGTGTGTGTGTGTGTGTGTGTGTGTGTGTGTGTGTGTGTGTGTGTGTGTGTGTGTGTGTGTGTGTGTGAGAGAGAGACACTTACTGAGACTGAAGCGGTGTCGAGGACTTCAGTGTAGAGACAGACACGCTTTCACTCCTGAGAATAGAGAACAACATCAGGTGTGTGTGTGTGTGTGTGTGTGTGTGTGTGTGTGTGTGTGTGTGTGTGTGTGTGTGTGTGTGTGTGTGTGTGTGTGTGTGTGTGTGTGTGAGAGAGAGACACTTACTGAGACTGAAGCGGTGTCGAGGACTTCAGTGTAGAGACAGACACGCTTTCACTCCTGAGAATAGAGAACAACATCAGGTGTGTGTGTGTGTGTGTGTGTGTGTGTGTGTGTGTGTGTGTGTGTGTGTGTGTGTGTGTGTGTGCGTGCGTGCGTGCGTGCGTGCGTGCGTGCGTGCGTGCGTGCGTGCGTGTGTGTGTGTGTGTGAGAGAGAGAGAGACACTTACTGAGACTGAAGCGGTGTCGAGGACTTCAGTGTAGAGACAGACACGCTTTCACTCCTGAGAATAGAGAACAACATCAGGTGTGTGTGTGTGTGTGTGTGTGTGTGTGTGTGTGTGTGTGTGTGTGTGTGTGTGTGTGTGTGTGAGAGAGAGACACTTACTGAGACTGAGGCGGTGTCGAGGACTTCAGTGTAGAGACAGACACACTTTCACTCCTGAGAACAGAGAACAACATCAGGAGTGTGTTCATGATTGGTGAGGTGTGTGTGTGTGTGTGTGTGTGTGTGTGTGTGTGTGTGTGTAGGATGATCTCACCGGGTCGAGCTCTTCACGGGACTGGAGACGGAGGAACTCTTCACAGCGCTGAGGAATGAAGAAACACATCAGAACTTCAGATGCTCCTCATCAGTGTTGTGTGTAACTCATTACAAGTAACTTGATCAGTGTTGAGCTTGACCCTAACCCTAACCCTAACGTAATCAGATTACTTTTTCAACTAACTAGTGAAGTAATGCATTACTTTTAAAATTTACAACAAAATATCTGAGTTAGTTTTTTCAAAAAAGTAACACAAATCACTTTGTTTTCCCTTTCACTTTGTTTTGTTTTGTTATTACTCTACCTCTACTGTACTCTCCTCTACTGTACTCTACTGTACTCTACCTCTACTGTACACTACTGTACTCTACTGTACTCTACCTCTACTGTACACTACTGTACTCTACTGTACTCTACTGTACTCTACCTCTACTGTACTCCTCTACTGTACTCTCCTCTACTGTACTCTACTGTACTCTCCTCTACTGTACTCTACTGTACTCTACCTCTACTGTACACTACTGTACTCTACTGTACTCTACTGTACTCTACCTCTACTGTACTCCTCCACTGTACTCTCCTCTACTGTACTCCTCTACTGTACTCCTCCACTGTACTCTCCTCTACTGTACTCCTCTACTGTACTCTCCTCTACTGTACTCTACTGTGCCCTACTGTACTCTACCTCTACTGTACTCCTCTACTGTACTCTACTGTACTGCGCTCTACTGTACTCTACTGTACTCTACTCTACTGTACTCTACTGTACTCTACTGTACTCTACCTCTACTGTACTCCTCTACTGTACTGCACTCTACTGTACTCTCCTCTGCTGTGCTCTCCTCTACTGTACTCTACTGTACTCTACTCTACTGTACTCTACTGTACTCTACTCTACTGTACTCTACTGTACTCTACTGTACTCTACCGTACTCTACCTCTACTGTACTCCTCTACTGTACTGCACTCTACTGTACTCTCCTCTGCTGTGCTCTCCTCTACTGTACTCTACTGTACTGCACTCTACTGTACTCTCCTCTACTGTACTCTCCTCTACTGTACTCTACTGTGCTGCACTCCACTGTACTCTCCTCTACTGTACTCTACTGTACTCTACTCCACTGTACTCTACTGTACTGCACTCTACTGTACTCTACTGTACTGTACTCTACTGTGCTCTACCTCTACTGTACTCTACTGTACTGTACTCCACTCTACTCTACTGTACTCTACTGTGCTGCACTCTACTGTACTCTACTGTACTCTACTATCCTCTACTGTACTGTACTCTACTGTACTCTACTGTACTCCACCTCCGCTGTACTCTACTGTACTGTACTCCACTCTACTCTACTGTACTCTACTGTGCTGCACTCTACTGTACTCTACTGTACTCTACTCTACTCCACCTCTACTGTACTCTACTATCCTCTACTGTACTCTACTGTACTGTACTCTACTGTACTCCACCTCTACTGTACTCTACTGTACTCCACTGTACTCTACCTCTACTGTGCTCTACTGTACTCTACCTCTACTGTACTCTGCCTCTACTGTACTCTACTGTACTCTACTGTGCTCTACCTCTACTGTACTCTGCTGTACTCTACTGTACTCTACTGTACTCAGCTGTACTCTACTATACTCTATTGTACTCTACTGTACTCTACCTCTACTTTGCTGTACTCTACTGTACTCCACTGTCCTCCACTGTACTCCACCTCTACTGTACTTTACCTCTTCTGTACTGTACTGTACTGTACTGTACTCTACTGTATTCTACTGTACTCGACCTCTACTGTACTCTGCCTCTACTGTACTCTACTGTACTCTACTGTACTGTGCTCCACTCTACTCTACTGTACTCTACTCTACTCTACTCTACTGTACTCTACTGTACTCCACCTCTACTGTACTCTACTATACTCTACTGTACTCTACTGTACTCTACCTCTACTGTACTCTACTGTACTCTACCTCTACTGTACTCTACTGTACTCTATCTCTACTGTACTCTACTGTGCTCTACCTCTACTGTACTCTTCTGTACTGTACTCTGCTGTACTCTACTGTACTCTACTGTACTCTACTGTACTCTACTATACTCTATTGTACTCTATTGTACTCTACTGTACTCTACCTCTACTGTACTGTACTCTACTGTACTCTACCTCTACTGCCCTCTACTGTACTCCACCTCTACTGTACTCTCCTCTTCTGTACTGTACTGTACTGTACTCTACTGTATTCTACTGTACTCTACCTCTACTGTACTCTGTCTCTACTGTACTCTACTGTACTCTACTGTAGTGTACTCTACTGTACTGTATTCTGCTGTACTGTACTCTACTCTACCTCTACTGTACATGCGTGAATCTGCATTTCCTTCAGCCTGAGGATTATTATTTCACTTTTGGTGTGATAGAGTCTTTACATTTGCCCATAAATATAACTTTTTTGTTATAAAAAAACAAGCCAAGCCCAGTTGAAAAAAAAGCAACGCAAAACTAATGTAACGCATTACTTTTCTAAAAAAGTAACAAGTAACGCAGTTAGGTACCTTTTAAGGGAGAAACGCAATATTGTAATGCATTACTTTTCAAAGTAACTCTCCCCTACACTGGTCGTCTTTAACATCTGGATCTGACAGAAAATCTCTTACGTTGAAGTGGCTGTGGCTTTTTATTTATTAAATCATAAAAATGTACAATTAAAATAATTGAATAATTGTATAAAACAATCAGTAATAAAACATATAAAAGGATGTTTTTTACCTGCATGTCATGTGACCATTAACTGAGATTAACATCAGAGAACCGTGAACATGTGAATGTGTCATCAAATTATTGAAATATTACATGAAAACTTCAAGAACAGGTTTGTGAATCACTGAATTACTCAGATCTCACTCGACTCACCCATTGGTAGTTTGAGACGCTGTGAGCTCTGGAAACTTCTCACCGAATGATGGTTTAACGGGGCTTAACCTGTCACACACAAACATGAACACGTCAACACAACTGATGAATAAAAGTATTCATTTCTTTAAACAAAATCTATTTTACCCCCAACTTTAGAATGTATGTTCAGAACATAAAAATTGTGAAAATTATTTATCAATGTTCTGTAAATGTTCCAAAAAAAAATCTAAAAGTTTTAATGTTTTTTTTCTTGGTCATGTGAACGTTAAGGGAAAATTACATTGTATCATTATTGTATCTAACATCATGGAAACATTACTTTTGAATGTTCTCTGAACGTTCTGAAACAAGTAGTAACATTTAAAAAACATTAGACAAACGTTCAACTGAAACATTTAAGAAAAACGTTCCATGAATGATGTATAAATAATATTTTTGTGTTAACATTCTGAGAACATTATAAAAGGCCAGATAATTTGAACGAATGTTCTATTAACGTTAATTTGAGAGAACCTCATCTAAAAGTTCCCTGTTCGCTGTCCCTCTCTCTGCAGAACAAAAGTGGGCGTTTCTAAATTTGTGGGTGTTTGTAAATCATGTCATGAAAATTATGCCCTTCACCCCTAAACCCCGCCCTCACTGTGACGTGGGCCAATCAGGTGACGTGGTCAAAAACGGCCCTCTGTTTATGGCCCTGCCCACTGATCTGGCCCCGCCCACTGATCTGGCCCTGCCCACTGATCTGGCCCTGCCCACAGATCTGGCCCCGCCCACTGATCTGGCCCCACCCACTGATCTGGCCCTGCCCACTGATCTGGCCCTGCCCACTGATCTGGCCCCGCCCACTGATCTGGTCACGCCCCTGACGGTCCTGCAGACACGCTGATGCCGGCCGCGGTGAACTCCACTTTACTCACGTTTTGCTGCTGGAGTTTGCACCAGAGAAGACGCGCGCGTTGAAGCTGGATGTGTTGGGAGTCTTGAGCACCGGATTCCTGCAACAGAGTCTCACATTAAAAATATTCACAAACGTCTGAAGCTTCTAGCATGTGTGTGTGTGAAGAGCGTCAGATCTCACTTGGCTGGGACCGGAGGTTTGGGAGCCGGAGCCGGAGCCGGTGGTGGGACGATCGCAGAGATGCTCGTGTTCACCGATGCGGGGCTGAGGGACCACACAACAGTCAACTCACCGTTATTATGTAGTGCTTTTTACAACACAGATTGTTTACAGTGATAATAGGAAAATAATGCAACAAAGTTTGTTTCTTGAAGAAAATAGCATCATAGTCCAGTTTAAAGGGGATATATCATGAAAATCTGCTGTAATCAGGTCCCGGTGCTTCTACCAACCCAGAAAACCTGAAAAGTGAAACCCAGTAACTGTGTTCTGGTGAGCCTTTCTCTGCAAACGTGTCTAAAAATAAGCCGATCAGATTTCGCTCTCCTTCTGACGTATGAAGAGGATCTTATTATAATATTCCCGGCCCTTAATCTGCACGTTTACACACACCAGCCGACATTTGGTTCCACACGCGCCAACAGAGACCAGTTCTAACGCACTGATGAAGATCCAGCAGAGCCTGAAGCTGTTCTGTGGTTGAGCACAGACGAGCACTGAACACTATTGACCAGAACATGTCACCGCTGTCTTATAAAGACCTCAGGAACTGTGGACACTTGTGGAGGAGTTAAACATGATGATGAGATGATCAGTGTAACTCCACAACAACTACAGAAATGTCTCCACTAACATTCAGAAGCTCTTCCTGAGTCTCTCCGTAAGGCTGCACTCGCTACTGGTTATTCTGGGATTCTGGATGAGGGAGATTGGCCTGTTCTGTTATTGCCGGAGTTTCTGAAGCTCGTGTAAAGACTCCGCCCTCTTCTGAACGGAGGCGGAGCTAAAGCTCATTTGCATTTAAAGGGACACACACAAAAACAGCGCATTTTTGCTCACACCCAAAAGGGGCAAATTTGACAAGCTATAATAAATGATCTGGTATTCTGAGCTGAGATTTCACAGACACATTCTGGGAACGCTAGAGATTTATATTACATCTGGTGAAGAGGGGCATCATATGTCACATTTAAGTAAGTTCAGTGATGGTTCACTTTTGTTGTAAAAAAAGTTATTAATTTAGTTAATTTATATATATAGAGCCGCTCTGGAGTAAACTGTGACGTCATCGTCCAGCTCAGCTCAGTTCTCATATAATGTTCAATAATATTGTTGAATATTAAATGTCCTCAACTAAGCAAGACAAAGGCGACAGAGGAACTAAAACTCCATCAGGACAGAATGGAGGAAAACCCTCAGGAGAAACCAGACTCAGTTCTCCTCTGGCCAACGAGCCAACAGTGTGTGATTATGATTATGATTCAGGCAGAGTTACAGGTCAGAGGTCAGATTGGTGTGTGTGTGTGTGTGTGTGTGTGTGTGTGTGTGTGTGTGTCACACCTCTTGCTGAAGGAGCTGAAGGTCGTCCCAGAGTTCACCGGGGTTTTTTCGGTCTCCACTGACTTGCTGAAGTTACACAGAACATGAATGAGATTTAATATGAATATGAAAGCAGTGGCTGATATGATTATGACTGACAGATTCTCACCTGCTGACATCATCCACTGGTTTCTTCTGAGACAGAACGACTTTACCGAAGTTCGGATCATCACTATAAAACAACACGAGATACAGGAATAATGTAGAGGAGCTCATTTCATCATTTCTACATCACGTGTGTGTGTGTGTGTGTGTGTGTGTGTGTGTAAATGTGAGTGTGTGAGTGTGAGTGTGTGTGTGTGTGTGTGTGTGAGTGTGTGTGTGTGAGTGTGTGTGTGTGTGTGTGTGTGTGTGTGTGTGTGTGTGTGTGTGAGTGTGAGTGTGAGTGTGTGTGTGTGTGTGTGTGTGTGTGTGAGTGTGTGTGTGTGTGTGTGTGTGTGTGTGTGTGTGTCATACTCGATGGGTTCGTCCTCTTCTGCTTTTCGTCTGATCCAGCTGTTGTCTTGTAGGACGGTTCTCCTCCCTCAAATATGTTGACACATCATCATCATCATCATCATCATCATCATCATCACATGTACACACACACACACACACACACACCTATTCAAGTTCTGGACAGGTTTCAGGAGACTCAAATAAACGAGAAGATCTTACCAGATTTGGTGTGTGTGCTCATGATGTCAGCGCTGTGGAGGTTCTGTGGGATGAAGAGTTCAGGATCACTCAGGCTGTCACTGAAGCTCAACAACACAAACCTTTCGTCTGATTCACTGTTTCACACGTCGTGTTTATAAACTATTAGTGTTTGCGTGTGAAAGTGAGTGCGCTGCAGGCGTGTTGTTATGCATATGTGGCAGGGGTGTGTGTGTGTGTGTGTGTGTGTGTGTGTGTGTGTGTGTGTGTGTGTGTGGTTTCCCTGTTTCTCAGGGTGTGAGCTGAAGTCACCCGTCCTGATCAACCAGCAGACGCCCCTTCAGAAACAATTACCACACACACACACACACACACACCCTGCTGATAACCAGCGTTCCTTACACACACCGTCTAACGTACGACGCACACACACACACACACACACACACACACACACACACACACACACACACACACACACACTGCTCATGATGCTGAATATGACTGTGAGAGGCTTTATGATTTATCATGAGGAAAAAGTGTGGAAGCCCATTTCTTTTATCATAATTATGTCAATTAAGTCATAATTATGACATTAAAACATCGAAATTGACATAAAAAGTTGTAATTCCGACTTAAAAAGTCATAATTAAATTATGACATAAAAGTCAAAATTAGTCATAAGTCATAAGTATTAGATAAAAGTTGAAATTCTTCATAATTATTACATAAAAATCTAATGATAACATACTAAGTCTAAATTATTGCTTCAAAAAAGTCATAATTATCACATTAAGACATCGTAATTGAAATCACGTAAAAATTATGGCCAATTATGACCAAAAGTTGAAATTATGAAAAAACTAAGTCGTAATTATGAGATAAGAAGTCAAAATTATGACTTAAAAAAAAATTATTATGACATAAAAGTCAAAATTATGACACACTAAGTTATAATTATGTCATAAAATCCCAATCAAGTCATAATTATGATTTACCAAAGCATGATTTTGTGTCTTATGTGGCAGAAATGAGCTTCAATAAAAAGATATGATAGATATGAAATATGGACATCAAGCATCCTCTGCCGCCATTTAATACTTTCACATACAAATGTTTTCAGAAGTTTAAAGTCATTAATGCTGCAGTGTAAGTTTGACTGACCTGTGTGTGACGGACGGCCGCTGGCGTGTGAGTGTGAGTGTGTGTGTGTGTGTGTGTGTGTGTTAATCTGCTGTCACACCCTGCTCTGCTGTCACAGCCAATGAGGACTTTGATCACACGACCTCTGACCTCAGCAAACCTGTACAGTGAGTTTCAGCTGCCGCTTCAGCACACAAACACAAACACACACACACACACACTTTAGATAGATTACACACACACACACTCTTTCCTTCTTCGTCAGGTTATTCACCTGTTCTTTCTCTCCTTCATCACGAGTCCAGGCCTGTTTTATGGACGGGTGTGTGTGGATCTGATGAAGGTGTCGCACATTCCTTTATCAGACGAGAGTCACTCCGCTCCACCTCTGGGTGAGAATATCTGAGCAGAGATTCCCTGATATGATTGTAAAGCACTTTGGGTGTGCAGTAGTGCAGTACTGTGCAAAAGTCTTAGGCATGTTAATACCCCACCCCCCCCCACCCCAACATTCTTTTTGCCATTAATTGTAATAATCCAGTGAGATTTGTGTCTCCACAAGGAGTCTGACAACAGCCGGTGTGATCTGATCTCACCATCATCGAGTCCGTCTGTGATTACATGAAGAAACAGAAGAAACTGAGACAGACTAAATCCAGAAGAACTGCGGGAACGTCTCCGAGACACTTGAAGAAACCTTGAAGAAACCTACGCCACAAAATGTATAATGATGATTAGAATCAACATTGAAAACTCTTAAATATCAGCCACTGAATATTGTGTCTCAGTCGCTGCTTTATATGCTTTTATAAGGTCTATAAGAGATGGAAAGAGAAAAACTGAGAAATGCAGCATTCCAGCCAGTGTTATTTCACTAGAGCTGGGATACTGACACAGATTTTATTAATAGATTGAATTAGTTCATTTAGTTGTGTGTGGTTTTGTCTTTTTATTATTTTGGTATGGCTATTTTTTTCATAAATATTTTTTATTTTAGTTAAAATTTTTATTATTTTAATAGTTTACATCAACTAAAGTAAATAAAAATGAGAAATGTTGCCTTGGCTACTAAATGAAATAAAAAAAAGTTGTTTTTTTATATAACCTATTTGAGTTTATTTCAGTTATTTTAATTCAAGTAATGGAAATGTTTTGATTGGTTTATGGTTTAGTTGTAAATAACTGATTCCAACAGTCTTAAAAATGTATATCTATTATAACCTTTACTTTAAAACAAGACTGATTTATGCTTTAAACATCTAAAGATTAAAAAATTTAAACATCTAAACATGTTTTCTGTGATTGGCATACTCCTGCCACAGACAGTAAGAGTTAAGGCTAAGGTTAGCGTTCAGTCTCAGTATATACTCGATGCGCAGTGTGTGTGTGTGTGTGTGAGAGAGAGTGAGTGTGTGTGTGTGTGTGAGTGTGTGGGAGCGCCGCCCTCTGCCGGCAGCGTGTGGAACTACACTCCTTCGACTCTACCCAGAATGCACCGCTCGCGTCTAAGCACAAGCACAACACTTCGCCATTTTCCGCGAACAGGCGCTTCTCTGTGGAGAAACTGGGTCACAAGATACAGAGAAAAACACTCGAAGCGTCTTCACCAGAGTCACCGGTTACCGCGCGTCGATCTCTCCGCCTTCATCGCGTCGAGCGAGAGCCAATGCTGGTGTTCGGTCGGGCCGCTCGGGGGAAGTACTGGAGCTCGGGCCCGGGCTGAGGAGAACCGATCACCGAACCCCGATCACCGAGACTAGCAGCACTGCGACACACAGGTACATCAACATCAACACACTTAATATAATATCTGTCTGTCTGTAGGGATCGGCATTGACTCACATTCCATTCGATTCGATTTGATTCAGTTCCGATTTCGATTCTATATTGATACATTTGGATATATATCTGGTACAGTAACTTACAGTACATGTACATTTTTCTCAAGTAAAAAAAAAAAAACTGAACTAAAGCTGTAAGCTATACAGGAATATGGCTGTAATAACTTTTTTCATGACGGATTATTTCAATCATACATGGAATATTGAAGAAAAGGTTATGCAATAATAATGTGATTTAGTGTAGCTTTATATATTTATCAAAACCACCCTCTGTAGAGTTATGTCTCTGCTGAGTTAGTGTGTATTGAGTGTGTTCTCTGAGGTGAATGTGAGGTTTGATTGATGATTTCAGGAGACATGATGGAGTTCCGGAAGTTGTTCTGAATCTTCCAACTTTCCTTCTGATGTTCACTGATGTTTATTTGCTGCTGTAACTAGTAGAGCAAGAGATGATCGCTTCATCTGTCACACACACACACACACACACACTGACTGAGTTTACTGATGAAACTGACAGGATTTGAGACTGAGACTATGTTTTATATCAGAAGTATCGAAGATTATTGTGATTATGGGATGGCAGGAGGACAGAGGCTGATTCGCTGATGTCAGACTGAAGATGATCGAATAATGACACAATCTTTATGTTGGTGTTTGTTCAGCAGATCTGCAGATTTATTCTTGATATTGTTTTTCTCAGGCATATCTGGAGCTTGATTCACTGATGATGGTCAGGAAGGGCGTGTTCACACACACATTTAGTTTCTGTTCAGTTAATTCATGCATGAAGTGTTTGGCAAATGCTTGTTGATCCATGTGTGGTTAGATGAAGATCTCAGCGGATCTAGTTAATCGCAGGTAATTAAAGAGTAAAGAATTGAATTAAATAGATGATGAAAATGGAAAAACTGAGTATCAGCTCCGCTGCGCACATGTGAACTCTAATGTGTGTTATCTTTATGTTGTAATCAGGGTTTGAAATGAACTTTTTTACCCACTGGCTAATTTTGGTTTCCGGCCATTCAGAACTTCTACTAGCCAAAAAAAGAAAGTTTATACAGTACCAGTCTAAAGTTTGGAAACACTACTATTTTTAATGTTTTTGAAAGAAGTCTCTTATGCTCATCAAGCCTGCAGTTAAAAAAAACAAAACAGTAATATTATGAAATATTATTACAATTTAAAATAATGTTTCTCTTTTTTAATATATTTTAAAATGTAATTTATTTTTGTGATGCAAAGCTGAATTTTCATCAGCAAGTACTCCAGTCTTTGGTGTCTTATGATCCTTCAGAAATCATTCTAATATGATGATTTGATACTCAGTTATTATCAATGATGGAAACAGTTGTGCTGTTTAATATATTTTTTTGGAATACTTTTTTCAGGATTCATTGATGAGTAAAACGTTAACAGCATTTATTCATAAAAACAGCATTTATTCAAAATAAAAACATTTCTAACAATATAAATCGTTACCATCACCTTTTATCAATTTAACGCATCCTTGTTGAATTAAAGTACTAATTTCTTTTAAAAAAATAGTTATTGTTCCCAAACTTTTGAACGGTAGTGTATATTGTTACAAAAGATTTCTAT
>NC_137131.1:397500-410000 GCF_949319135.1 Squalius cephalus | reverse complement strand
ATTATTATAATGTTATTTTCTTTGCATTAAATGAATAGTTGTATAAGCTTGTGGCGTTTAATTGCTTTATCGTTTTTATGAATATAAATGTATAGAAGTTTATCTATAAAAGAGACAAACCAGTGTGGTGTAAATGTTTCTGTTGTTATTTTGGAATAAATTTGTGAAGGTAAGAAGCGCTTCAGTTTGTGTTATTGATGACGTTTCGCATTAGAGGAGGAAAGATGTGTTCAATATTCTGAAGAGGTTTCAGTCTGAAACTTCATAAATCTGAGGGTGACAATCAGAGCTGATGTTTGTCGTGTTTGAGCTGATACGGAGAACGGCTCGTACTTTTCTTTCCTGACAGACCCAATCATGTCCTTGATATAATAAAGGATTGTTGTAGCAACAAATGACAAAATAATGTGTTTCCTGATTTTGTTATCACTCAGTCTCTTCAATTATAGGTTTGATGCACCGGTTTACATACTGAACTGTTTTTTAAATTGTTAATTCTATAAAAACAATCCCATTAAAAATTAAACTAATTTTATTGTGTTTGTTTAGATGAAAGTCTGAAAAATTATTTTTGAAATAAAATAATTTAATTTATATTTTTCAAAAAAGTCAGAAGAGTTCAATAAGGGCTCATTGAGCTCTCGACTGTGATTGGATCATTCACTGCAGAGCCAATGTCGTCCAGCTCCGCCTCTCTGGACAGAGTGGGTGGGGTTATGTAGGGTTATGGGTGTGGTTGGTCCGTCTAGAGTCTCGTGGACATCAAGCTCCGCCCCTTGGGTTTGCAGTGTGTCACAGCTGTACATTCGTCAGACAGGAAATTATTAATATACACAACAGGTCCTGCTCCACACACACATATGTAAACACAGTTTCCTGACTGTATAAGTGCATTAACTTTCTTATAATTAATTAGCCTCGTAAACATGAAAGACGAATCAAATTCTGAAATAGTGATTAGATGGAAAAAATACATTGTTCTGTCATTCAGCGCTCGACGTCCCAGTTAAGCTGGAGGTCAGCCGCAGGAGTTGGCGTTTAACTAACTAGAAAACTAGGCTTCAAGAAGAAGAACTTCTGCAAACTCAGATATAATGACAGACTGATCACAGAAGTGGATTTACAGCTCATATTCAGAGCTTTCTTTAGCACTATAACCTTTATAATTCATGTACACGGATCATCTCTATCTTTCTGGTGATTTCAGGAAGAGAGATCATTGATTAACACACTTTTATCCACATTGCATTCAGGGTTTTTATCGGTTCATTCACTGGGAATCGATCCCTGACTCTAGTGTTGTGAACACTGTGATCAACACTGAACACTTTATTATTATCACTGAACATTACACTTGTCATTGTACATTTATCATGTTTTTATGTTTATGCATTTCAATGTAGTTTTTAGTTATTAGAAAAAAGAGGTAAAGCAAAAATGACTTAGGTTAAACCACGTTTGAGTTTGTTGTTTTCATCGCTGTAAGAGTGTTGAACTTCTTCTCATACAGTTGTGAATCTGCGTCTCCTTCAGCCTGAGGCTCATTCATCTCACTTCTGCTGTGAACATTTGCCAAAAACACAACTCTTGTTTCTGTATTAATAAAAAAACAATGTTACTTAAAAAAAAGTTACTTTTAGTAACACTGTAGCGCATTACTTTAAACGTAACGTGTGATGTCATGAGTCTGTGTGTGTGATGTCATGTATCTGTGTGTGATGTCATGAGTCTGTGTGTGTGATGTGATGTCATGAGTCTGTGTGTGTGTGTGTGATGTCATGAGTCTGTGTGTGTGTGTGTGATGTCATGAGTCTGTGTGTGTGTGTGATGTCATGAGTCTGTGTGTGATGTCATGAGTCTGTGTGTGTGTGATGTCATGAGTCTGTGTGATGTCATGTATCTGTGTGTGATGTCATGAGTCTGTGTGTGTGATGTCATGTATCTGTGTGTGATGTCATGAGTCTGTGTGTGTGATGTGATGTCATGAGTCTGTGTGTGTGTGTGTGTGTGTGTGTGTGTGATGTCATGAGTCTGTGTGTGTGTGATGTCATGAGTCTGTGTGTGTGTGTGATGTCATGAGTCTGTGTGATGTCATGAGTCTGTGTGTGTGTGATGTCATGTATCTGTGTGTGATGTCATGAGTCTGTGTGTGATGTCATGTATCTGTGTGATGTCATGAGTCTGTGTGTGTCATGGCATGAGTCTGTGTGTGTGATGTCATGAGTCTGTGTGTGATGTCATGTGTGTGTGATGTCATGAGTCTGTCATGAGTCTGTGTGTGATGTCATGAGTCTGTGTGTGTGTGTGTGTGTGTGTGATGTCATGAGTGTGTGTGTGATGTCATGAGTCTGTGTGTGATGTCATGTATCTGTGTGTGATGTCATGAGTTTGTGTGATGTCATGAGTCTGTGTGTGATGTCATGAGTCTGTGTGTGTGATGTCATGAGTCTGTGTGTGTGATGTCATGAGTCTGTGTGTGTGATGTCATGTATCTGTGTGTGATGTCATGAGTCTGTGTGTGTGATGTCATGTATCTGTGTGTGATGTCATGAGTCTGTGTGTGTGATGTGATGTTATGAGTCTGTGTGTGTGTGTGATGTCATGAGTCTGTGTGTGTGATGTCATGAGTCTGTGTGTGATGTCATGAGTCTGTGTGTGTGATGTCATGAGTCTGTGTGTGTGATGTCATGAGTCTGTGTGTGAGATGTCATGAGTCTGTGTGTGATGTCATGAGTCTGTGTGTGAGTCTGTGTGTGAGATGTCATGAGTCTGTGTGTGATGTCATGAGTCTGTGTGTGATGTCATGAGTCTGTGTGGATGTCATGACTCTGTGTGATGTCATGAGTCTGTGTGTGTGATGTCATGAGTCTGTGTGTGTGATGTCATGAGTCTGTGTGTGTCATGGCATGAGTCTGTGTGTGTGATGTCATGTATCTGTGTGTGATGTCATGAGTTTGTGTGATGTCATGAGTCTGTGTGTGATGTCATGAGTCTGTGTGTGTGATGTCATGAGTCTGTGTGTGTGATGTCATGAGTCTGTGTGTGTGATGTCATGTATCTGTGTGTGATGTCATGAGTCTGTGTGTGTGATGTCATGTATCTGTGTGTGATGTCATGAGTCTGTGTGTGTGATGTGATGTTATGAGTCTGTGTGTGTGTGTGATGTCATGAGTCTGTGTGTGTGATGTCATGAGTCTGTGTGTGATGTCATGAGTCTGTGTGTGTGATGTCATGAGTCTGTGTGTGTGATGTCATGAGTCTGTGTGTGAGATGTCATGAGTCTGTGTGTGATGTCATGAGTCTGTGTGTGAGTCTGTGTGTGAGATGTCATGAGTCTGTGTGTGATGTCATGAGTCTGTGTGTGATGTCATGAGTCTGTGTGGATGTCATGACTCTGTGTGATGTCATGAGTCTGTGTGTGTGATGTCATGAGTCTGTGTGTGTGATGTCATGAGTCTGTGTGTGTCATGGCATGAGTCTGTGTGTGTGATGTCATGTATCTGTGTGTGATGTCATGAGTTTGTGTGATGTCATGAGTCTGTGTGTGATGTCATGAGTCTGTGTGTGTGATGTCATGAGTCTGTGTGTGTGATGTCATGAGTCTGTGTGTGTGATGTCATGTATCTGTGTGTGATGTCATGAGTCTGTGTGTGTGATGTCATGACTCTGTGTGATGTCATGAGTCTGTGTGTGTGATGTCATGAGTCTGTGTGTGATGTCATGAGTCTGTGTGTGAGTCTGTGTGTGAGATGTCATGAGTCTGTGTGTGATGTCATGAGTCTGTGTGTGATGTCATGAGTCTGTGTGGATGTCATGACTCTGTGTGATGTCATGAGTCTGTGTGTGTGATGTCATGAGTCTGTGTGTGTGATGTCATGAGTCTGTGTGTGTGATGTCACGAGTCTGTCATGAGTCTGTGTGTGTGATGTCATGAGTCTGTGTGTGATGTCATGAGTCTGTGTGTGTGATGTCATGAGTCTGTGTGTGTGATGTCATGAGTCTGTGTGTGATGTCATGAGTCTGTGTGTGTGATGTCATGAGTCTGTGTGTGATGTCATGAGTCTGTGTGTGATGTCATGTATCTGTGTGTGATGTCATGAGTCTGTGTGATGTCATGAGTCTGTGTGTGATGTCATGAGTCTGTGTGTGTGATGTCATGAGTCTGTGTGTGTGATGTCATGAGTCTGTGTGTGATGTCATGTATCTGTGTGTGATGTCATGAGTCTGTGTGATGTCATGAGTCTGTGTGTGTGATGTCATGAGTCTGTGTGATGTCATGAGTCTGTGTGTGTGATGTCATGAGTCTGAGTCTGTGTGTGTGATGTCATGAGTCTGTGTGTGTGATGTCTTGAGTCTGTGTGTGATGTCATGAGTCTGTGTGTGATGTCATGAGTCTGTGTGTGTGATGTCATGTATCTGTGTGTGATGTCATGAGTCTGTGTGTGTGATGTCATGAGTCTGTGTGTGTGTGTGTGTGTGATGTCATGAGTCTGTGTGTGTGTGATGTCATGAGTCTGTGTGTGATGTCATTAGTCTGTGTGTGTGATGTCATGAGTCTGTGTGTGTGATGTCATGTATCTGTGTGATGTCATGAGTCTGTGTGTGTGATGGCATGAGTCTGTGTGTGTGATGTCACGAGTCTGTCATGAGTCTGTGTGTGTGATGTCATGAGTCTGTGTGTGATGTCATGAGTCTGTGTGTGTGATGTCATGAGTCTGTGTGTGTGATGTCATGAGTCTGTGTGTGATGTCATGAGTCTGTGTGTGTGTGTGATGTCATGAGTCTGTGTGTGATGTCATGAGTCTGTGTGTGATGTCATGTATCTGTGTGTGATGTCATGAGTCTGTGTGATGTCATGAGTCTGTGTGTGTGATGTCATGTATCTGTGTGTGATGTCATGAGTCTGTGTGTGTGATGTCATGAGTCTGTGTGTGTGTGTGTGATGTCATGAGTCTGTGTGTGTGTGATGTCATGAGTCTGTGTGTGTGATGTCATGAGTCTGTGTGTGTGTGTGTGTGATGTCATGAGTCTGTGTGTGTGTGATGTCATGAGTCTGTGTGTGTGTGTGATGTCATGAGTCTGTGTGTGTGATGTCATGTATCTGTGTGATGTCATGAGTCTGTGTGTGTGATGTCATGTATCTGTGTGTGATGTCATTAGTCTGTGTGTGTGATGTCATTAGTCTGTGTGTGATGTCATTAGTCTGTGTGTGATGTCATTAGTCTGTGTGTGTGTATGATGTCATGTATCTGTGTGTGATGTCATGAGTCTGTGTGTGTGATGTCATGAGTCTGTGTGTGATGTCATGTATCTGTGTGTGATGTCATGAGTTTGTGTGATGTCATGAGTCTGTGTGTGATGTCATGAGTCTGTGTGTGTGATGTCATGAGTCTGTGTGTGTGATGTCATGAGTCTGTGTGTGTGATGTCATGTATCTGTGTGTGATGTCATGAGTCTGTGTGTGTGATGTCATGAGTCTGTGTGTGTGATGTCATGAGTCTGTGTGATGTCATGAGTCTGTGTGTGTGATGTCATGAGTCTGAGTCTGTGTGTGTGATGTCATGAGTCTGTGTGTGTGATGTCTTGAGTCTGTGTGTGATGTCATGAGTCTGAGTCTGTGTGTGTGATGTCATGAGTCTGTGTGTGTGATGTCATGTATCTGTGTGTGATGTCATGAGTCTGTGTGTGTGATGTCATGAGTCTGTGTGTGTGTGTGTGATGTCATGAGTCTGTGTGTGTGTGATGTCATGAGTCTGTGTGTGTGTGTGATGTCATGAGTCTGTGTGTGTGATGTCATGTATCTGTGTGATGTCATGAGTCTGTGTGTGTGATGTCATGTATCTGTGTGTGATGTCATTAGTCTGTGTGTGTGATGTCATTAGTCTGTGTGTGATGTCATTAGTCTGTGTGTGATGTCATTAGTCTGTGTGTGTGTGTATGATGTCATGTATCTGTGTGTGATGTCATGAGTCTGTGTGTGTGATGTCATGAGTCTGTGTGTGATGTCATGTATCTGTGTGTGATGTCATGAGTTTGTGTGATGTCATGAGTCTGTGTGTGATGTCATGAGTCTGTGTGTGTGATGTCATGAGTCTGTGTGTGTGATGTCATGAGTCTGTGTATGTGATGTCATGAGTCTGTGTGTGTGATGTCATGAGTCTGTGTGTGTGATGTCATGAGTCTGTGTGTGTGATGTCATGAGTCTGTGTGTGTGATGTCACGAGTCTGTCATGAGTCTGTGTGTGTGATGTCATGAGTCTGTGTGTGATGTCATGAGTCTGTGTGTGTGATGTCATGAGTCTGTGTGTGTGATGTCATGAGTCTGTGTGTGATGTCATGAGTCTGTGTGTGTGATGTCATGAGTCTGTGTGTGATGTCATGAGTCTGTGTGTGATGTCATGTATCTGTGTGTGATGTCATGAGTCTGTGTGATGTCATGAGTCTGTGTGTGTGATGTCATGAGTCTGTGTGTGTGATGTCATGAGTCTGTGTGTGTGATGTCATGAGTCTGTGTGTGATGTCATGTATCTGTGTGTGATGTCATGAGTCTGTGTGATGTCATGAGTCTGTGTGTGTGATGTCATGAGTCTGTGTGATGTCATGAGTCTGTGTGTGTGATGTCATGAGTCTGTGTGTGTGATGTCTTGAGTCTGTGTGTGATGTCATGAGTCTGTGTGTGATGTCATGAGTCTGTGTGTGTGATGTCATGTATCTGTGTGTGATGTCATGAGTCTGTGTGTGTGATGTCATGAGTCTGTGTGTGTGTGTGTGATGTCATGAGTCTGTGTGTGTGTGATGTCATGAGTCTGTGTGTGTGTGTGATGTCATGAGTCTGTGTGTGTGATGTCATGTATCTGTGTGATGTCATGAGTCTGTGTGTGTGATGGCATGAGTCTGTGTGTGTGATGTCACGAGTCTGTCATGAGTCTGTGTGTGTGATGTCATGAGTCTGTGTGTGATGTCATGAGTCTGTGTGTGTGATGTCATGAGTCTGTGTGTGTGATGTCATGAGTCTGTGTGTGATGTCATGAGTCTGTGTGTGTGATGTCATGAGTCTGTGTGTGATGTCATGAGTCTGTGTGTGATGTCATGTATCTGTGTGTGATGTCATGAGTCTGTGTGATGTCATGAGTCTGTGTGTGTGATGTCATGAGTCTGTGTGTGTGATGTCATGAGTCTGTGTGTGTGATGTCATGAGTCTGTGTGTGTGATGTCATGAGTCTGTGTGTGATGTCATGTATCTGTGTGTGATGTCATGAGTCTGTGTGATGTCATTAGTCTGTCTGTGTGATGTCATGAGTCTGTGTGATGTCATGAGTCTGTGTGTGTGATGTCATGAGTCTGTGTGTGTGATGTCATGAGTCTGTGTGTGTGATGTCACGAGTCTGTCATGAGTCTGTGTGTGTGATGTCATGAGTCTGTGTGTGATGTCATGAGTCTGTGTGTGTGATGTCATGAGTCTGTGTGTGTGATGTCATGAGTCTGTGTGTGATGTCATGAGTCTGTGTGTGTGATGTCATGAGTCTGTGTGTGATGTCATGAGTCTGTGTGTGATGTCATGTATCTGTGTGTGATGTCATGAGTCTGTGTGATGTCATGAGTCTGTGTGTGTGATGTCATGAGTCTGTGTGTGTGATGTCATGAGTCTGTGTGTGTGATGTCATGAGTCTGTGTGTGATGTCATGTATCTGTGTGTGATGTCATGAGTCTGTGTGATGTCATGAGTCTGTGTGTGTGATGTCATGAGTCTGTGTGATGTCATGAGTCTGTGTGTGTGATGTCATGAGTCTGAGTCTGTGTGTGTGATGTCATGAGTCTGTGTGTGTGATGTCTTGAGTCTGTGTGTGATGTCATGAGTCTGTGTGTGATGTCATGAGTCTGTGTGTGTGATGTCATGTATCTGTGTGTGATGTCATGAGTCTGTGTGTGTGATGTCATGAGTCTGTGTGTGTGTGTGTGTGTGATGTCATGAGTCTGTGTGTGTGTGATGTCATGAGTCTGTGTGTGATGTCATTAGTCTGTGTGTGTGATGTCATGAGTCTGTGTGTGTGATGTCATGTATCTGTGTGATGTCATGAGTCTGTGTGTGTGATGGCATGAGTCTGTGTGTGTGATGTCACGAGTCTGTCATGAGTCTGTGTGTGTGATGTCATGAGTCTGTGTGTGATGTCATGAGTCTGTGTGTGTGATGTCATGAGTCTGTGTGTGTGATGTCATGAGTCTGTGTGTGATGTCATGAGTCTGTGTGTGTGTGTGATGTCATGAGTCTGTGTGTGATGTCATGAGTCTGTGTGTGATGTCATGTATCTGTGTGTGATGTCATGAGTCTGTGTGATGTCATGAGTCTGTGTGTGTGATGTCATGTATCTGTGTGTGATGTCATGAGTCTGTGTGTGTGATGTCATGAGTCTGTGTGTGTGTGTGTGTGATGTCATGAGTCTGTGTGTGTGTGATGTCATGAGTCTGTGTGTGTGATGTCATGAGTCTGTGTGTGTGTGTGTGTGATGTCATGAGTCTGTGTGTGTGTGATGTCATGAGTCTGTGTGTGTGTGTGATGTCATGAGTCTGTGTGTGTGATGTCATGTATCTGTGTGATGTCATGAGTCTGTGTGTGTGATGTCATGTATCTGTGTGTGATGTCATTAGTCTGTGTGTGTGATGTCATTAGTCTGTGTGTGATGTCATTAGTCTGTGTGTGATGTCATTAGTCTTTGTGTGTGTATGATGTCATGTATCTGTGTGTGATGTCATGAGTCTGTGTGTGTGATGTCATGAGTCTGTGTGTGATGTCATGTATCTGTGTGTGATGTCATGAGTTTGTGTGATGTCATGAGTCTGTGTGTGATGTCATGAGTCTGTGTGTGTGATGTCATGAGTCTGTGTGTGTGATGTCATGAGTCTGTGTGTGTGATGTCATGTATCTGTGTGTGATGTCATGAGTCTGTGTGTGTGATGTCATGAGTCTGTGTGTGTGATGTCATGAGTCTGTGTGATGTCATGAGTCTGTGTGTGTGATGTCATGAGTCTGAGTCTGTGTGTGTGATGTCATGAGTCTGTGTGTGTGATGTCTTGAGTCTGTGTGTGATGTCATGAGTCTGAGTCTGTGTGTGTGATGTCATGAGTCTGTGTGTGTGATGTCATGTATCTGTGTGTGATGTCATGAGTCTGTGTGTGTGATGTCATGAGTCTGTGTGTGTGTGTGTGATGTCATGAGTCTGTGTGTGTGTGATGTCATGAGTCTGTGTGTGTGTGTGATGTCATGAGTCTGTGTGTGTGATGTCATGTATCTGTGTGATGTCATGAGTCTGTGTGTGTGATGTCATGTATCTGTGTGTGATGTCATTAGTCTGTGTGTGTGATGTCATTAGTCTGTGTGTGATGTCATTAGTCTGTGTGTGATGTCATTAGTCTGTGTGTGTGTGTATGATGTCATGTATCTGTGTGTGATGTCATGAGTCTGTGTGTGTGATGTCATGAGTCTGTGTGTGATGTCATGTATCTGTGTGTGATGTCATGAGTTTGTGTGATGTCATGAGTCTGTGTGTGATGTCATGAGTCTGTGTGTGTGATGTCATGAGTCTGTGTGTGTGATGTCATGAGTCTGTGTATGTGATGTCATGAGTCTGTGTGTGTGATGTCATGAGTCTGTGTGTGTGATGTCATGAGTCTGTGTGTGTGATGTCATGAGTCTGTGTGTGTGATGTCACGAGTCTGTCATGAGTCTGTGTGTGTGATGTCATGAGTCTGTGTGTGATGTCATGAGTCTGTGTGTGTGATGTCATGAGTCTGTGTGTGTGATGTCATGAGTCTGTGTGTGATGTCATGAGTCTGTGTGTGTGATGTCATGAGTCTGTGTGTGATGTCATGAGTCTGTGTGTGATGTCATGTATCTGTGTGTGATGTCATGAGTCTGTGTGATGTCATGAGTCTGTGTGTGTGATGTCATGAGTCTGTGTGTGTGATGTCATGAGTCTGTGTGTGTGATGTCATGAGTCTGTGTGTGATGTCATGTATCTGTGTGTGATGTCATGAGTCTGTGTGATGTCATGAGTCTGTGTGTGTGATGTCATGAGTCTGTGTGATGTCATGAGTCTGTGTGTGTGATGTCATGAGTCTGTGTGTGTGATGTCTTGAGTCTGTGTGTGATGTCATGAGTCTGTGTGTGATGTCATGAGTCTGTGTGTGTGATGTCATGTATCTGTGTGTGATGTCATGAGTCTGTGTGTGTGATGTCATGAGTCTGTGTGTGTGTGTGTGTGATGTCATGAGTCTGTGTGTGTGTGATGTCATGAGTCTGTGTGTGTGTGTGATGTCATGAGTCTGTGTGTGTGATGTCATGTATCTGTGTGATGTCATGAGTCTGTGTGTGTGATGGCATGAGTCTGTGTGTGTGATGTCACGAGTCTGTCATGAGTCTGTGTGTGTGATGTCATGAGTCTGTGTGTGATGTCATGAGTCTGTGTGTGTGATGTCATGAGTCTGTGTGTGTGATGTCATGAGTCTGTGTGTGATGTCATGAGTCTGTGTGTGTGATGTCATGAGTCTGTGTGTGATGTCATGAGTCTGTGTGTGATGTCATGTATCTGTGTGTGATGTCATGAGTCTGTGTGATGTCATGAGTCTGTGTGTGTGATGTCATGAGTCTGTGTGTGTGATGTCATGAGTCTGTGTGTGTGATGTCATGAGTCTGTGTGTGTGATGTCATGAGTCTGTGTGTGATGTCATGTATCTGTGTGTGATGTCATGAGTCTGTGTGATGTCATTAGTCTGTCTGTGTGATGTCATGAGTCTGTGTGATGTCATGAGTCTGTGTGTGTGATGTCATGAGTCTGAGTCTGTGTGTGTGATGTCATGAGTCTGTGTGTGTGTGATGTCATGAGTCTGTGTGTGTGTGTGATGTCATGAGTCTGTGTGTGTGATGTCATGTATCTGTGTGATGTCATGAGTCTGTGTGTGTGATGGCATGAGTCTGTGTGTGTGATGTCATGAGTCTGTGTGTGTGTGTGTGTGATGTCATGAGTCTGTGTGTGTGTGATGTCATGAGTCTGTGTGTGTGAGTGATGTCATGAGTCTGTGTGTGATGTCATGTATCTGTGTGATGTCATGAGTCTGTGTGTGTGATGTCATGTATCTGTGTGTGATGTCATTAGTCTGTGTGTGTGATGTCATTAGTCTGTGTGTGATGTCATTAGTCTGTGTGTGTGATGTCATGTATCTGTGTGTGTGATGTCATTAGTCTGTGTGTGTTATGTCATTAGTCTGTGTGTGTGATGTCATGTATCTGTGTGTGTGATGTCATTAGTCTGTGTGTGTGATGTCATGTATCTGTGTGTGTGATGTCATTAGTCTGACTCTCAGAACTCAGAGGATGAAGAGCAGAAGTTTTGATTTCATGAGGGATTTAAAATTCAGCCACTGATGTATGAAACCCGTTACTGACACACAAGACAAAATAGGTAAATCTTGATTATTACATGAAATGTCATACTTTATGTCATAATTAAGAGATTAAAAGGTAAATTAAGTTGTAATTTTAATTTATGTAATAATTGACATAAATGAAACAACTAATTACATAAAAGTTAAAATTATTACATATTAAGTCATAATAAAGAGATTAAAAGGTCAAAATGAAGACAAAATTAAGTCACAATTTTTACTTTTATGAAATAATTGACATAAAAAGTAAAAAATAATTAGATAAAGTCGAAATTATGACATGCTAAATCATAATTATGACATTAAAATTTTTTTTTTTTTTTTAAATAATCGAAATTATGAGAAAATTACCGAAATTTCTATATCAAAAGTTCAGCTTTTATGTCACAATCTTGACTTTTTATGTCATAATTACGATTTACAAAAGCAGGATTATTTTCTTATGTGGCAGAAATAGTCTTCCATAAGGTGTTATGAGAGTCATGTGCAAGAAAGAGTATTAATATGAACATACAGTTGTTGAAGAGCATTATAAGCAGACAAACAAAACAAAAACACACATTTTTGAATGGCATCAGTGCAAAAGCAAGCGGTCCTTCGAAAGTGTTTTTATTTTGATAAATAGGTCGATATATATTAGCTGCTCGAATGTGCAAAACGTATCGGTTTATATTAAATCTGTATTTTTATGAGCTATCTAGAATATTTCAGCGCTTGATATGATCATGTGGCTCAGTCAGTGACGTCATCTTTGATAAATATCAGGATCACAAACAAAATAATGTTCAGCCTGCGACCCCTACTATTTATTCCCAGAGATATTATTCTGCAGCATTTATTCCGTAAGAAAATGCACGGATCCTCGGGAAAATCGCAGAAGCTCTGACGTCATCGGATGGTCAACCAGCACGCGGAGCGACGCGGATCCGCCATTGGCCGATTGACCAGAGAACGGCTTTTCTATGGTCAGATTAGGAAACTCAGCGCTGTGGACTCGAAGGCGCGCCCTTCTCCGGCCATCTTGGCTCAAACAGCCCGATGAGCGTTAGCGGAAACATCCG
>NC_137131.1:355000-392500 GCF_949319135.1 Squalius cephalus | reverse complement strand
AGATTTTTGCTCCTAAGTGAAAGTTGTAGAAACCAGAGCGTTAACTGTGGTTTTAAACTACTCTTTATTGTCAGAACACATCAGGACAAACACTTGCCAAACTGGTGAACATTTCACAAATCTGAGGTAGAACATTCAAACATTTGTCATTTTTCCTTAACAAAATAAATATCTTTATTGGACAATTAATTTCTTAGTTTCTGCATGTGCTAATTTTTATTTGGTAAAATGTAATATTCTGACTGTTTGAGTTTTATTAAAATGAACCATTGGTCATCCAGTATCATGCATTTAGATCATGATAACCTCATCATGGCAAAATGTAACTTTATTGTTTCTATGGTATTTGTATGAAAAACAGTAGCCTAAATACATGATTAAATACTGTAATTATATTCCATCAGTCCTTTAATACATCGTCTACATTAATAATGTAATACAATTCAATATGTATATCCCACATTTCATGGTGCAGTTAGGGTTGCAAAATTATGGGAATTTTCAAAGATGGAAACTTTCCATGGGAATTAATGGGAATTTAAGGGAATTAACAGGAATTTATGGGAATAAACGGGAATAAACTGGGAATTTTCAAAGTTGAGGGTTGGCTCTTCATAGGGAACTTAAATATAGTTGAGGAAAGTATATTTTAGCATAATCTTGACTAAAACAAACAGATGCCATTCAAATACACTTGAATATCCATGCCATTCCTCAATCACATGCACATAGCACACTGCTCACTGCATGGCTATTGAGACCACACCCCCTACTGGCACTGTGCACTATTGAGACCACACCCCCTACTGGCACACCCCCTACTGGCACTGTGCACTATTGAGACCACACCCCCTACTGGCACTGGGCACGCCTCCATCACATGTACAGAAGCCCAAAGCACAAGACTATTGAAGGCACACATCTGAGCCTGTGGACTAAACAAAGTTCTGATGATATTATGGGGAAATATATTTATTAAATGTTTAAATTGCAAATATCACATACAAATGTATTCATCTAGTAGATAGCAAGCTGATAAGTTAGATGCTAAATAAGCTAGCATAACTTTATTTACCACATAACTAAGTAGTGCTGGGCGGTATGACGGTATATATCGTTACCGTGGAAGAAAATGTCAACCGTAACAGATTTTTTTATTCCGTGTATACCGCAACATGTAAATAAGTAGGCGTGGTTAACTCGCGTGCAGCGTGCGTGAGACTGAGACACTGATATTTGTCAAAGAAACATGAAGAAAGACCAAGAAGATCCACAAAAGGAATTACGTTTTCAAAATGAACGTGATGAACGTCCCCCGGGGGGGAAGGTGCAGAAGTCAACTAGAGCAGTGCAGCACACTGAAAGTTTAGAGAGACGCACATGCTCGCAACGGGGTTTACTTGACAACAAGTTCATATATCAATATTCTAACGAATAGAAATAACCTTAAATAATGTATCTATCCGTCTCTTATGTGTACAGTTACTTTCAGAGTGGACGCGCAAGCGGTTGCCGTGGTAATGAATATTTCCAAAATTCCCCAGCTTAACTTCCCATGGAAATTTACCGGAAATTTTCCGCCCCTTTGCAACCCTAGGTGCAGTTGATATGACTAGGCTAACGTTACAGTAAATCCATGGTAAATGATGGGAATTTGTAGATGGAAAAGCCTTCAGACTGTATCGCTGCACTCAGTGTTTCTCCTGTTAGTCAGAGCTGTTTCATCTGCCTTTAAACTGGTTTAAATCACGGAGACGTGTGTTCTTCGCTGAACTCAAGCGCTTCTCACTGGATCTCGTGACGAGAGCGATCAGAGTAAACGCTTCTGCTAGTGAGCTCGCGCTGCGCTGCCGTCTGGACTTTGAGCCGAGCGGATAAAGGGTCCGTGTGGCGCGGTTCAAATGAGTTTCGTTCCGCTTTTTTTGCCGCATAAACATTATCGAACATTTATCGAGCTCTTGATATCGTTTTATCGAGAAAAATTCTATCGCGATAATTATCGTTATCGTTTTATCGCCCAGCCCTATTTCAAATGTAGGCGCGCGTCGCGCTCGTTTTTCCAGACGCGCCTCTGTTCATGGTTGCATAGCAACGACAGTCGCCAAAGATAAGAGTCTTTCCTTTCCTTGATGCTGGATATCACACATACGCCATTAATAATAACGACTAGTGCAGTGACTGAGATATACATAAACCTACCAACATCCGTCGCCATTATATTTGGAATGACTTCTTGTGAGAGGAAAAAAAAAAGTTTTAGTTGCATAACATCGGTTAATGCAATAGTTTTTAATCGACATTTAGAAAATATCGCAAAAGTTTTGCGCAAATCTGTAATGGAAACGCAGCTTCAAACCAGACTTGTGTCTCCAGTCGAGTTTAATCCCGTCTGGCTTGCGCTCTTCCCATAACGTTCCCGCATTCGGTCAGGAGACGGAGAGTGTGTTTGAACACACTCCATCACATGACCGTCTACACCACGAAACCAGTCCGATTAATTTTTTTAATCTTAGTAGCATTTGTTGTGCTGCCTTTAATTTATAAAAGCGTTGAGTTCGGAATACTGAATTACAGTAATGAGTGAGGAAGAAGTAAAGCTTAGACATATTTAAATAACCCTAATATTCTTAAAAAAATTATTTCTTTATTCAAAATAATAATGTTTTGATTTGGTGTAAATTACTGTGTATTTATCGGGCATATCTGTGTGCCCAAGTCTCACTCAAACACACACACACACACACACACACACACACACACACACACACACACACGCACACTCTCTGAGTTTGACTTCATGAACTGAACTTCAGATGATCACAACCAAACGGAGATCAATCACGACAACACAAGAACTCAGTGACTTTCATGATTGATGTCAGTGGCGTGTTGGTTGGCGTCAGCATTTGTCCCATGATGCAGTGCAGGACTGAACCCGGCGTCAGCTACGTCCCATGATGCAGTGCAGGACTGAACCCGGCGTCAGCTACGTCCCATGATGCAGTGCAGGACTGAACCCGGTGTCAGCTACGTCCCATGATGCAGTGCAGGACTGAACCCGGCGTCAGCTACGTCCCATGATGCAGTGCAGGACTGAACCCGGCGTCAGCTATGTCCCATGATGCAGTGCAGGACTGAACCCGACGTCAGCTACGTCCCATGATGCAGTGCAGGACTGAACCCGGTGTCAGCTACGTCCCATGATGCAGTGCAGGACTGAACCGGGTGTCAGCTACGTCCCATGATGCAGTGCAGGACTGAACCCGGTGTCAGCGTTCGTCCCATGATGCAGTGCAGGACTGAACCCGGTGTCAGCTACGTCCCATGATGCAGTGCAGGACTGAACCTGGCGTCAGCTACGTCCCATGATGCAGTGCAGGACTGAACCCGGCGTCAGCGTTCGTCCCATGATGCAGTGCAGGACTGAACCCGGCGTCAGCTACGTCCCATGATGCAGTGCAGGACTGAACCCGGCGTCAGCTACGTCCCATGATGCAGTGCAGGACTGAACCCGGTGTCAGCTACGTCCCATGATGCAGTGCAGGACTGAACCCGGTGTCAGCTACGTCCCATGATGCAGTGCAGGACTGAACCCGGCGTCAGCTACGTCCCATGATGCAGTGCAGGACTGAACCCGGTGTCAGCTACGTCCCATGATGCAGTGCAGGACTGAACCCGGCGTCAGCTACGTCCCATGATGCAGTGCAGGACTGAACCCGACGTCAGCTACGTCCCATGATGCAGTGCAGGACTGAACCCGGTGTCAGCTACGTCCCATGATGCAGTGCAGGACTGAACCCGGTGTCAGCTACGTCCCATGATGCAGTGCAGGACTGAACCCGGTGTCAGCGTTCGTCCCATGATGCAGTGCAGGACTGAACCCGGTGTCAGCTACGTCCCATGATGCAGTGCAGGACTGAACCTGGCGTCAGCTACGTCCCATGATGCAGTGCAGGACTGAACCCGGCGTCAGCGTTCGTCCCATGATGCAGTGCAGGACTGAACCCGGCGTCAGCTACGTCCCATGATGCAGTGCAGGACTGAACCCGGCGTCAGCTACGTCCCATGATGCAGTGCAGGACTGAACCTGGCGTCAGCTACGTCCCATGATGCAGTGCAGGACTGAACAGACTTGATGGTGGTTTAGGCCTGATTCGATGTGTCTGCTGTTCGTAGAGCTGATCAGGATTAATGCTGCTGATCATGTGATCAATGAGCTCTCTTGACAGGAAGTGATGGATTCCTGGAGGTTTCCTGAAGCCTGATTGGTGCAGGCCAATCTCTGTTGGGTTACAGTGTTTTTAGTCCCTGTCGCTGAACAGCAGCAATATTCAATTGATAAATAGATTTATTGATATTCAATAAATAGTAAGTCTCTTTATTTGTATTGATGGTTCCATGAAGAACCTTTAACATCCAGTGGATATTTCCAAAAAAAGCTTCTTTAGTGGAAAAAGGTTCTTGAGATTATTAAAATGGTTCTTTTAAGAACTGATCACTGAAAGGTTCTTTAGGGAAGCAAAAATGGTTCTTCTACCCTTTTGGAAACTTTATTTTTAAGAATGTACGTTTATTAATATAGTGAATCTGTCCTTTGCCCAGTAATATTAGGCCTAGTTCATGAGAATCCCAGCGTCTCGTGCGTGTGTTCGTCTGATTATAAGAGGACGCAGATCATCCAGTCAGAACAGAGTCTGTTTTCATGACCTCTGAACTTTACTGTAAGTTCATAGTATATACAATACAACTGTGATGTGAGAGCAAGTGATTACACACACACATCAGATCAAACATGTTTCTGCTCAGAGGTGTTGTGTCTGATTGTGTCTGAACACAGATATATGATATGATATGAACCTGAACACATTATATAAAGCTATTACCATTATTTATATAGAACAAACTAGGGCCGTCACTTTTTATTCGATATTCGAATATGCATTCGAACATGATGTGAAATATCCGAAATCGAACTATAAATAAATTATCCGGTTTTTAAACTACCATGTTTTGCACATTTTTTACAGTCTATGATTAGACCGTTTGCTTTTTATTTTATTGTTTGCCATCTCATCCAGTAGCGGCCGCTCTAAACGTATCGTAGCGTAGGCCCACGACCAGATCAAGCGAATAATAGCCAATAGCCAGCCTGTTTTGAAAATGGAAGATAACGACAAGACTAAAGAGACTGCGCTGTAATTCCTGCCTATTAGTATTACACACACACACACACACACACACACACACACACACACACGACCCACAGAAGAGACGCGTGTCAGTATCGAGTTCTCTTTCGGGCTTGAACAAACCACAACACACAAATTATACCAAATGTCCGTTTTGTCGAGTGTCCTCATTAGAGCGGTCTTAAATGATTTAAATAAAGTCTTAAATGAACGTAGAGATGTGAGAAAATGCGACGTGTGTCAGATCGCGTCTCTGTCCGCAGTGGCTGGTCTTAAAGTGTCATTAATGTTAATCAAAGAACAAAGGTAAGAGAGTACATTCCTCACTCAGACCCGGCGCCAGGAGGATTATTATACCGGTCAGCGACCATGTGGCGTTTCCTGATGGATCGAGGTTGTTCGTTAACTTCATTTTACATTTTACTCGTAGATATTCGAATATATTCGAATACATTGCTTGATATGAAGTGACAGCCCTAGAACACACTATATAAAGCTATTATCGGCCGATAACGATTGACGCCGATCAATCGGAGCACCTTTATACTGTCCAAAATAATCAGATCCAATCTATTTGAAGCAGAATTGAATCGCATGCTTGTGAATCTATATCATATCGAATCGAATCGAATCGTGAAATTTATATCAATACCCAGCCCTAAAATACCCGTGATTGGCTCCTCACAGGCTCGCGTGTGATTGGCTCCTCACAGGCTCGCGTGTGATTGGCTCCTCACAGGCTCGCGTGTGATTGGCTCCTCACAGGCTCGCGTGTGATTGGCTCCTCACAGGCTCGCGTGTGATTGGCTCCTCACAGGCTCACATGTGATTGGCTCCTCACAGGCTCACATGTGATTGGCTCCTCACAGGCTCGTGCGTGATTGGCTCCTCACAGGCTCGTGCGTGATTGGCTCCTCACAGGCTCGTGCGTGATTTGCTCCTCACACGCTCGTGTGTGATTGGCTCCTCACAGGCTCGCGTGTGATTGGCTCCTCACAGGCTCGTGCGTGATTGGCTCCTCACAGGCTCACATGTGATTGGCTCCTCACAGGCTCGTGCGTGATTGGCTCCTCACAGGCTCGTGCGTGATTTGCTCCTCACAGGCTCGTGCGTGATTTGCTCCTCACAGGCTCGTGCGTGATTGGCTCCTCACAGGCTCGCGTGTGATTGGCTCCTCACAGGCTCGTGTGATTGGCTCCTCACAGGCTCGCGTGTGATTGGCTCCTCACAGGCTCACATGTGATTGGCTCCTCACAGGCTCACATGTGATTGGCTCCTCACAGGCTCGTGCGTGATTGGCTCCTCACAGGCTCGTGCGTGATTGGCTCCTCACAGGCTCGTGCGTGATTTGCTCCTCACACGCTCGTGTGTGATTGGCTCCTCACAGGCTCGCGTGTGATTGGCCCCTCACAGGCCTCTTATTAATAATTCAATATGTGAAAGCTGATACTACACCTCAAAAAAAAAAAAACCTTAGCTTTGGCTCATCCATATTTCATCGTGTCAGATTGAGCGGCTCGTTATGATGTTATAACGGACCATGTTGAGAAGGGGCAAGATTCTGCTGTACTGTTTTACAGTGGTGGATGATTGACATGTGAGAGCGACAGAAACACAACAGCTTACAGGTTTGGATTGCCTGGATTGGATAGTTGGGGGGACTCAGTTGTAATGTGTGTGTGAGATGATTATTGTCTGGAATCTGTGTATTCTGCTGGACTGTGATGTAATGGCTCCTCGGCTCAGTGGTCAGTGGGTCATGTGACTTCAGATCTGAACTGTATTGTCCATAAATAAACCGCTGAAAGTTGAAACCAGCGGTCCAGTATTGGCCTGGAGTTTCATCCGCTGGGATGTTTTCCATGTTATTCCTAGAATCATTCCCTCTCCGACTCCAGCTGTAATTGCAGCTGCTGTAATTCGGTCTGTCTGCTTGTTCTCCCGGTTCTCCGTGCGGTGGGTCGCGTGTTCATCCACGCTAGCGTTTTCAGGCTTTCCCGACGTTTCAGTGTGGATGAGAAACTCTTGGAAAACGCCTGAAAACGCTAAATTCCCCCTCACTGCACATGCGTAACCTCACAGAAGCTCGCTGATGCAGACGGGAACATAAACAGGGTTTATGGCAATTTAAAAAAATTTAATGGCATAAAAAGTCTTAAAAAGTCTTATTTTTACTTATGAAAGGTCTTAATTTTTTTATGACACTTTGACTTAGACGTATCTAAATGCTTTCCAAATTAAAACTATCTAATTAGCGAATGTATTCTTTTTTTGTTATTCTATCTTTGTGGATTTGCTTGTTCACGTGACAATTCGCGTCATTCGCGGCAGCATATTAGCACAGGCCTAAACCAGCCAGGGTACCAGTGCAAAAACACAATCAGTAAAATATCATTTTATTATTATCAACAAAACTTTGAAAATATCGAGATATATTTTTATGTAAATATTGCGCACTCCTAATGTACAGTGTTAATTTAGATTTCTTCAGGTCTTAAAAGCCTTAAATTTGACTTTAAGAAGTCTGCAGCAACCCTGAATAAAGTTATCAGGCAATTCTTCAGACAGGATCATTGTGTTTAGCAGAATATCTCCGCGTTCGCCGATGCGTCCAGCTCTCACTCGCTGTGTCTGAAGCGCGAGCGCTAATGTTCCTCCGCGGGACAGCAGATGTGAGTGAGTTCTGTCCTCTGTGCAGGACTGAGATATGAAGAGTGTGACATCAACAGTGTGAAAGTGAACGGCACGTAACACACACAATACCGGTATAAACATGAATATCTATTGGTACAATATGCGTCACATGACTAAACACTACAACAGTCCACCGGTTTGACAGTCCACACTACAACACCAAAACTGCACTTTCAAGTTTGTCCACTTTGGAGAGCGTTTTCATTAATAAGTCTCTGTGGACGGAAGAACAAAACGGAGAGAGAGAGAGAGAAGTGTTTTCAGACGTTAGTGTGTTAGTGTGGACACGGCCTGGACACACACGGCCACGGTGTGTTAGTGTGGAGATCCAGACTGAACCACGGGAGAGTTTGTAACTTTACCGTGTGCTTTATGGGGTCCCTGAAGTCGCCTGAGTTTGTGCTCGTGTGTAGCGGAGCTCTCCTGATTTACTGCGGGACACCGCCTGATCACGCCCTCGCTCCTCCGCTCAGAGGCATTCTGGGACGCCCTGGTTTCACTGGGAATCTGCTGAGGAGTGTTTCTTCACACTCACAGGTGTGTGTGAGCCGTTTCTTCACACTCGCAGGTGTGTGTGAGCCGTTTCTTCACACTCGCAGGTGTGTGTGAGCGCCTCTGTTCCGGATGTTCTGAGGTCCGACACACACTCTCTCTCTCCTGTGAAGATGTTGTTGTGTTAATCTGAAGCATCACTGTAAGTGTTTCCACTGACGCCTATAAGGGATTCAGCAGGTGCTCGCTGTGTCTGTGTGTGTGTCTGTGTGTGTGTGTGTGTGTGTGTGTGTGTGTGTCTGCAGGAGTGTGTGTGTGTGTGTGTGTGTGTGTGTCTGCAGGAGTGTGTGTCAGCAGCTTCCCTCCCTCCATCCATCCCTCCCTCCATCCATCCCTCCCTCCATCCACCTTATTAAGCATTCATTAGTTACTAGGGTTAGGGTAAATAATTACTTTTATTTATGTATGTATTTATTTACTATTCACTATATTAATTTAGTTTTTATTTACTATATTTACCATTTATTTAGTATTTATTTAGGGTTAGGGTAAATAATTACTATTTATTTATATATTTATTATATAAGTGACACCGGTCACATGTTCATCTAGTGAAGGTCAGGGGTCAGGGCGTCTGGATCAATAACAAGATAACACGAGCTGTTAACTCAGGCTGCGTCCGAAATCGCATACTTTGTGAATAGGTACTACATTTAAATTAGAACGTACTTCGCGACCGTTAAAAAAGTACGTTCTATATAGTATGAATATGGGTAGTATGAATGGAGTCCGGACGTACTACAAGCGCCATGTTGGTATTGTCACGTAACATGCGCGTTCACATCAGCGCGAAAATTTAAAGAGCCCGTTCCACTGACTGCACCAGGTTGATTTTTGGTAAGGAAAAAGTAATTTATTTGCTTGTGATAGTGCCATCAATGAATAAACATGAATGAATCAATAATATGCGTGTGTTTATCTCTGTCGATTCATTCATGGATGGCAATATCACAGTGTGTGTGTATATATATATATATATATATATACACACACAGTGAACAATAGGGTAACACACTGAGGTCAGATACAATACACACACACACATTCATTCATGTATGAAGACTTAAGACGTAAAAGAAAAGAATTCTTCTAAAATGAGCATTTTTATCAAACTTGTATTATTTAGGTTCAGTAATTTCACTTTAATGACAATTAATAGGTCCTTTTCATTGCCATTAAAGTGAAATAACTGAACATAAACATACAAGCTTGATAAAAATAATCAAACTAAAAGAAAATTCCAGATGGCACTTAGAGGCTTTTACATCTTAAGTATTCATATATATATATATGTGTGTGTGTGTGTATATATATATATATATATATATATAATATATATATATATATACACACACATATAAGAAATGGATCATATACATATAATACATATACATATAAATAATCCAACACAGAAAACAAGTGTCTTGTCGATTCAAATCGTATTTTAAAATAAACTATGAACACGTTACAGATTGTGAGCCCTACAACGCCAATTCTTCATCTATATTTTAAAGATGGAGCTGACCTCCACCCCTCACGGTAGTCCATCCAGTCACTGATTGCGACCATGGGTGGAAAAAAAGGACATCGAGGTGCTGGTGTTCTAGCTACATATCACATATTTGAGCTTAATTTTTTACAAATTATTTACTTTAAATTTAGGTAGGAAAAATTCAAGTGGAAATCCAAAAATTGCCCAGGGTGTAAAGTTCTCATCTTGTACACATGCTTTTAAAGAAACAGATTTTAAATTATTTTAAAGTGATGCCCAACAAATGAGATTGTTAGTAAGAAAGTCCCTTTAGATCTTTAGAAACCTGTGAAGGTTCCCTAACTGAAGCTGCTGACGTTCACTTTCTTCCCTCAAGATGACACTTTAATAAAAAAAAGTTTTGCCAAAGTTTTGTGATTTTATTTTAAACTTTTGTATTCTGTATCCATTTAAAAGTTAAATAATATACAAAAATAAAGCAAATACATTTTAAAGGTGTCTGGGGTATGTGGATATTTCTCTTCAGTGTGGCACTCATATTTTTCAGATATACCTGCAATTTGCTTGTTTCAAAAAACATCTGGAATCTGTCACAAAATAAGTGCACACACAACACCCTTTAAAAATATGAATTACTCCATGCCACATATTAAATACTTTACAACTGACAATCTAACTACTGTAAATCCCTGGGAATTAAGTGTTTTGTAATAAAACTTGCTAAAACAGCATTATAAAATGAACTTACTAACAAATAAATGGAAAGAGAGTGTGTAACATTTGTTTTCTTTATTATAATTTTTTTTTAGCAATTTCTAAAAGCTGAAGGAATCTTTCCTCTCTCTCTCGTCGCTCTTTCTTTTCTTTCCTCTCTTCCATTAGCCATAAGAACACAGGTGTGGTCATCAGCCCCTGCAAAACCAACACAGAATTTAACATTAGTGATGAACCATGGTCAATCTATATTATTAAATTAATATTAATGTTGGACAAGTTGAGGTACACTTGATAACAGTAGCTTGCTTTGTAGCCAACACATATTACATATCAACACTGGTAAAGAAGAAATAAAATCGTTGTAAAATTAAAAAATAAAAGTTTTGTAACCCTCTCATTTAACTGAGAAACAACGTCGTTGTTTAAATAAAACAGTGTTAACTGACAGACATTAGCTCGTTCTGTTCGGCAATAATAATAATGATAAAATTGTCATTTTGCAGCCAATTCACAAACTTGTACCCTCGATTTACATTATTTAAACTTTTAACAAGTCAATCGTTTACTTATATGGTGTTAAACGAATACAATTTAACCACAAATAAACAAAAAGTGTGTTGTAAACATAGACAGTAAAAGAAAAAGGTTGTAAAGTACTTCCACTTGAAAACAGCCGCGTCTCCGTTTTCCGCCATTTTCCAATATAACGACGACAACTCCTCTCCCGTGGCATCATGGGATAGTAAAGTGTCCATCGTATGCGCACTTCAGAATCTCGCCGGATGTAGTAGGTCATCCGGGTACTTCTCGCCTACTGTTTTTCCAATTCTATGATTTCGGACATACTACTCTGCTCGTGTACTGTTTTTCGCATACTATATAGTAGGGAAGTATTCGATTTCGGACGCAGCCTCAGTGTTGATGCTCACGGACAGTAGATCACATGACCAGACAGTAGATCACATGACCAGACAGTAGATCACATGACCAGCCCACGTCACTGATTCAGGAATGTAATGTGTTAAAGTCATTAACACATTTACTTCCTGTTTTAGCAGAATAAACTGAGTGTTGAGTTCAGTAGTTCATCACATGTGACCACACTGATTCCCTCCATCACGTGCTGCTCTGTGAGTGTGTGTGTGTGTGTGTGTGTGTGTGTGTGTGAAAGGCCTGTGTCTCTGTTCTTTAATTTGCAGACTGTGGTTGTGGCGTTCCCAGAATAACCCTCTGTGTGTGAGATGTATATGTATATATTTTAGGGCTCTATGATTTCCGTGATGCGGAAACGCGGTCGGAATCCAGGCATAAAAATGGGATTTACAGTATAACAGAATGTCTCAGAAGTTGGCAGATTTTGGATGAATAAATCAGCCGTAGAGCTGCACACTTAATCAAGCGGTGTGTGTGTGTGTGTGTGTGTGTGTGTGTGTGTGCGCGTGTGTGTGTGTGTGTGCGCGTGTGTGTGTGTGTGAATGTTACAGACTGCTGTGTGATTCTGAAGTCCGTCTCAGTTCGCTCTTCTACACAAACTCAAAACACGTGTCACACACACACACACACGCACACACGCACACACACACACACACACACACTCACATGCACGCACACACACACACACACACACACACACACACACACACACACACACACACACACACACACACACACACACACACACACACACACACATACATTCACATGCACACACACGCACACACGCACACACGCACACACGCACACACACACACACACACACACTCACACACACAAAAGTTTAAACAAGATAAAAGTTTAGTTTGAGGAAATTGTGACTGAAATCTAATTTTATATTGAATTTTTTGTTGTGCAAAACTTTGTTTGACAAAAAATGAAAGTAATTGTTCAAATTAAATTAAAGATTAATTAAAAAGTTTTATGCATTCATTTGATTACCACTATTTTTCATAATATTAAATATGAAAATATGTGATGATATTAGATCTTAAAACACAGATTTCAGAAAAATGACTGAAAACGGAGAACAGGTGTGTGTGTTGACGCGTGTTCATCACTGATGTGGATCAGTGTGTGCAGTGATGATTCGGTCACATGACCTGGATCTGCTGATTCTTCACACGTGTCACGAGAATTACACAGAAAACTTTGATTAACAATTACACTACTAGCACTGATGGCAGAGACACAGGAGAACGACTGCACACAGCTGAGACTGATCCGAGACCTGAGGAACTGAGGCTCTAAACACACAGGAGGAGTCGGGATCAACTCAACAGGAACAGGAACTAACTAACAAACAAGGAAGCGAACTAGGAGGAACAGAACACTGGGAGAACAGAACTGAGACTGACAACTTCTAACAACAATGGGCCGTAACTCACTGCTGATCTGCATTATCCATCTATCATTAATAATTAATACTTTTATTCAGTATGGATGCATTAAATTGATCAAAAGTGACAGTACAGATATGTATAATAGGCCTGTAGTGATGAATGGGCCAATAATCGGTCTCGGCCAATCAAAGCAAAGATTTTTACTATGGCCAGTTGTTTAAATACAGCTGATGATCAGGGGCGATTATATCCTGTCAATCAAAAGGGGGCGGAGTATGCTGGATTAATGTTGTCATGAAGACAAGCGTTTATGAAAACTACCTTATGTTGCATACAAACATGTCTATCTTTATTTGAGTGTAATTATTATATCTGAAAATAAACATCAGATGAATATAGTAGTTTGGGCTCTGTTGTTAATTTAATCAGTTGAGACGGTTCCCTGTAAACTCTACAGCATTAGTTGGGAGAGATTTCTTTTTCCTCAAGAAAATCCAGCTCTCAGTATTGGCAGATGTTCTGAATAATCCGTGTCAGAAGTCTAGTGTCAGAGCATCTCTACTTTATAATGTTACAAAAGATTCTGTTTCAGATAAATGTTGTTCTTCTGAACTTTCTATTCATTGAAGAATCCTGAAAAATAAATCTATTACAGTTTCCACAAACATCTGACCTGTGTTCAACACTGATAATAATCATAAATGTTTCTTCATCATATTAGAGTGATTTCTGAAGGGTCATGTGACACTGAAGACTGGAGTAATGATGCTTTGATCACAGGAATAAATTACACTTTACTATATATTCACATAGAAAACAGATGATTTACATTATAATAATATTTCACTGTTTTTACTGTATTTTTGATCAAATAAACGCAGCCTCGGTGAGCAGAAGAGACTCTTTCAGAAACATTAAAACATCAGAATTATTGCAAACATTTGTGCTAGTTCTACTAGACGACTGGAAATAATGCAAGTAAAGGTTGTTTGTAATGGTGTTATTGTCTTAAACCTTCACAGAACTGACTTTATTCTCTTAACTGCTGCTGACGGTGTGTGTGTGTGTGTGTGTGTGTGTGTGTGTGTGTGTGTGTTTCAGGGGTCCGTTCAGTGTGGTGCGGAGATGCATCAACAGAGACACTGGACAGCAGTTTGCTGTGAAGATCGTAGATGTGGCGAGTTTCACCTCCAGCCCTGGACTCAGCACAGAGGGTAAGAGCACACACACACACACACACATAAACACTCACTCACTCACACACACTCACACACACACACATACACACACACACACACACATACACACTCACTCACTCACTCACTCACTCACTCACACACACACACATACACACACACACTCACTCACTCACTCACTCACACACACACACACACACACACACACACACACACACACACACACACTCTCACACACACACACACACACCCCCCCACACACGAGTCCCGGTGTGTGTGATCGAGTTGCTCGGCGGCTCCCTCTGCTGGCAGCTCATGTGATCTCGGTGACGTCAGGCTCATGTTCATCCGGCCACACTGATGTTCATACCGAGTCGTTAATGAGCTTCCTCAGGATCATGAGTGTGTCCGTGATCTTCTTCTCCTCCTCCTCCTCAGACCTGAAGCGAGAGGCCAGCATCTGTCACATGCTCAAACACCCGCACATCGTGGAGCTGCTGGAGACCTACAGCTCGGACGGGATGCTCTACATGGTCTTCGAGTTGTACGTCTGAGCTTTCAGTCTCACAAACACAACATGAGTCATTACACATCATAGTGCTGCTATTCAACTAAACTGAGCTTTAATGAGTAAACAGTTTACATATGAAATAATCATGTGCTGATTCCTATTTTTGTACAAGTCCTTAATTTTATTTGATTCGACTTGATTATCTTCTTCTTTAGTGTGGATATTGATGGACTTAAATAAACTGATGTTCATATTAAAATAAGTGAATCAGTCTGACATGAGTAAAAACAGAATCACATTATGAGACGCTTGAGTTCAAAACTAAAGACTCAAAACTGTCAAAGTCATATTAGAAAACTTGAGACATTTGACGCCGTTGAATTCTATATTACACATTTTCTGTTGAATTCTATATTGTTTTAACCAGTTGTGATGTTGTTGAGTCTTGTGTCTATCACAAAAACTCCCATATATCGCAAAAATGTGTGATGTGTGTGTGTGACGCTGATGTGTGTGTGACGCTGATGTGTGTGTGTGACGCTGATGTGTGTGTGTGCAGCATGGATGGAGCCGATCTGTGTTTCGAGATTGTGAAGAGGGCCGACGCCGGGTTCGTCTACAGTGAGGCGGTGTCCAGGTGAGCATCACTTCCTGTTCACATCACACACAACCCATCTGCTTCCTGTGCTCAATCTGTGTGTGTGTGTGTGTGTGTGTGTTCGCAGTCACTACATGCGACAGATACTTGAAGCCCTGCGCTATTGTCATGACAACAACGTCATACACAGAGACGTCAAGGTAAGACTCGATCTCTGATTCACAATCACATTATATAGCAGCTGACCCCATAACATGCTCATCTTCATCATCATAACATGTTCATCTTCATCATCATAACATGCTCATCTTCATCATCATAACATGTTCATCTTCATCATCATAACATGCTCATCTTCATCATCTTCACTGATAACATGTTCATCTTCATCATCTTCACTGATAACATGTTCATCTTCATCATCATAACATGCTCATCTTCATCATCTTCACTGATAACATGTTCATCTTCATCATCTTCACTGATAACATGTTCATCTTCATCATCATAACATGTTCATCTTCATCATCTTCACTGATAACATGCTCATCTTCATCATCATAACATGCTCATCTTCATCATCTTCACTGATAACATGTTCATCTTCATCATCATAACATGTTCATCTTCATCATCTTCACTGATAACATGCTCATCTTCATCATCATAACATGCTCATCTTCATCATCATCATCATAACATGTTCATCTTCATCATCATAACATGCTCATCTTCATCATCATCATCATAACATGTTCATCTTCATCATCATAACATGTTCATCTTCATCATCTTCACTCATAAATCATGTTCATCTTCATCATCTTCACTCAGAACATGTTCATCTTCATCATCATAACATGTTCATCTTCATCATCATATTCACTGATAGCATGTTCATCTTCATCATATTCACTGATAACATGTTCATCTTCATCATCATATTCACTGATAGCATGTTCATCTTCATCATCATATTCACTGATAGCATGTTCATCTTCATCATATTCACTCATAACATGTTCATCTTCATCATCATATTCACTCATAACATGTTCATCTTCATCATCTTCACACATAAGTCATGTTCTCGCCCTCATGTTGTTCAAACACGTGTGACTTGTTTTGAGAACACTTAGAGTTTATCTATAAGAATAACAAATGAGAAGTGAATAAACACGCAGAATAAGGCTGTATATTTTTATTCTCTTGCCTTATTTATCTATTATTTTTATTTACATTTATGCATTTGGCATACACTTTTATCTATTGAACTCAAGGTGTGCATGTTATCAGTTCATGCTGTTCAGGAACACAGTCAGTTTTGGTTAGTTGGTTAAGTTTCCATCTGTGATTAAAGTGGGATAATTGTGAGACTGAGGCTTCAGCTGATCAGATGACCCGACGACAGCGCAGTCCTGGAGAGTCAGTCGTCTCTCCCAGTGAACGCCTCTTCTCTCTGTACTGATAAAACCTTATTAAAATGATTCCAGTTCACAGTGATACGCGGAAGCGACAAAAAATCAGTATTATGCAGCCAGACGAGTAATTTCATGAGGTCAGTTTGTAAAGAAAAACTACGCGCCTGAATCAATCAAAACTAACTTTATCTGGCCAATAACTCTATTCTAGATCTGCTGTAAAGCCTGATCTCTGTTACTGTAATCTCCTGTTCTCACTGTAAAGCTGCTGTGAAACATCTATAAGGTTAAAGCGCTGTATAAATGAAGGAGACTCGACTTCATCAGTTCACAGACTCATCAGAGTTCATCAGTTCCTTTTCCACGGCTCTATATTTCCGTGCAGTAACTCAGTTCCTCCAGCAGGAGGCGTCCCTCACTCTGCTGTGAGTCATGGCGTTCTGCATCAGTGCAGCGGCTGTCTTGAAGTGATGACGATTGAGGTTTAGACAACACTGACTGTCTACAGTTGTGTCTGAAGTCTTGTCTGTCTGAACACTAACACCAGATGTCCAGTGATCTCTTGCAGATGTGTATCCCGCCGTATATCCCACACATGCCCATAGAAGTGAACTTTCCTCATTGTTTCCCATGAGCATTTCCCATGCAGCGTTCACAGCCCAGTGTGCGGGTCCGTTGGCTGACGTGAGAGACTCGTCATTGCAGACACTGATCTCCGTCGGCGTCGGTGTTGAGCACAGGTTTGGAGCGGAGCGTCGTGATCAATCCCAGACTCCCGCGGGATGAAGCTAGCACTGCGGCGGTGGAGGCGTGAGACGTCCTCCTGCCCTCAGTGGTGGAGCTGTTAGTGGTAGTGGGTTCGTGTTGCACGCGGAATAGCTGCGCTAACGCCTGTATGGTGGCATTGCGCACCGACCCCGAGAGCATGAAGTACATGACGGGGTCCAGGCAGCTGTTGAACGCGGAGAGCAGAAGCATGACCTCGTTGGTTCGGTCCATTAGCCTCTGCGTTTCGCAGCTAACATCGCTTAGCTGAGACGATACGTAGACGGGTCTGAAGGCGTGATACGGCACGAAGCACACGGTGAAGAGTAGCGGAACCACGAACGACTTCTTAGCGGTGCGGGCGTAGCGTGTGGCGTTCGGGAGGTCTGGTTTGTCGCTCGCCGCTCGTAGCAGCCGGCGTGCGATCCGTGCATACGACACTAGCAGAACCGCGAACACTAGCCAGAACACGCCCACTAAGAACAGGTTAAAGTAGGCTTTCCCACGCGCATGTTTCCTTTGCTTGTACTGGAAACACTTGCCAGGCTCCTCGTTGCCCTCGGTCAGGGCGATCATGGGAACGACCATCACTAAAGAGCAGGTCCACAGCAGAGCGCAGGTCACATGACTCCAGCGGCTCCCTCGTAGCCAGCGCAGCCCGCAGCCTCTCTGAGAGCCTCTCACGCCGATGATCTTCAGGTAGCGGTCCAGGCTAATGAGACCCAGCAGGGTGATGCTAACGTACATGTTCATGTAGAACAGGTTTCCCACCGCCTTGCACATGCGCGGGCCCAGCGACCACACGTTCCCCCGGGAGTGATACATCACGCGGAAGGGAAGACACGCTACTAGCACCAGATCCGCTAGGGCTACGTTGATGAGGAAGACGCGCACGGAGTTCCTGCGCGAGTGCAGGAAGAGGAAGACCCATAACGCTAGCAGGTTTCCCGCCAGGCCGAAGAGGAAGATGAGCGAGTATAGCACCGCTAGCGGGAGCCGTAAGCTCTCCTCGTCCACCGCACACGAGCGGTTGTGTGTTAGCGAGGTGGCGGTGTGATCGGTGAAGCGGTTCGGCGGCCAGGCGGTGGTGCTCATCGTGTTCGACCGGGGGTTTTTGTTTTGATCTCCTTGTTAGGTTGAAGTTCACTGAGGTCTTTCCACTCGAGTCTTCAGCTCTGGGGAGAGAAGGACATGTGTTAAATTACTGTACTGGGGAACAACAGGGGAAAATTCTGTCTCGACCCAATGCAAATGAAAGGTGAGAAAGCTCTGGCTCATCCGAACGAGTGTAAATTATGGTCAGGCAAACGTCCCAGAAACACACTCTTGATGGATGGCTGAACCGCCTCGGCTCTCTCTCAGCAGAATTCATTTTCCATTCCCCTTTTTCTCATCATTTTAGCTGTGTTGGATGTTTTCATTTAAAGAAAGTTGGACTTGCTTCACAGCTCTTTCCTGGATGAGTGTGTGCCGAATGGGAGACCGTAGTGAAACTGCAGGATTAGCACGTCTCGCATCTTTATGAAAGTGTGTTTTAGGTCTATTGGAGGTTCATGGCTCATTCTGAGCTGGTCTCTTCTTTCTCCAACTCAATCTGGCACATTATATAGAACAATAATGCTATATATATATATATATAGTACCAGTCAAAAGTTTGGAAACATTACTATTTTTAATGTTTTTGAAAGAAGTCTCTTATGCTCATCAAGCCTGCAGTTAAAAAAAAACCAAAACAAAAAAAACAGTAATATTATGAAATATTATTACAATTTAAAATAATGGTTCTCTTTTTTAATATACTTTAAAATGTCATTTATTTTTGTGATGCAAAGCTGAATTTTCATCAGCAAGTACTCCAGTCTTTGGTGTCTTATGATCCTTCAGAAATCATTCTAATATGCTGATTTATGATCAATGTTGGAAACAGTTGTGCTGCTTAAAGGAGAACTCCGGTCAATTTTAACATTGAGCTCATTTTTTTGTACATTTGGAGTGCTGTCAATACAGAGAACAACGACAAAAATCGGTGTTGCCTACACCGAGTTATTCTATTTTTAAAATTTGCACCCTGTTGACTTCAATAGGGCAAGTAGTAAGCCTGCTTTTAGCCTCTTAACATCCTTTAAGTGTCATTACAAGTGCACAGAAAATGTGAGTGATTCCTTCCGAGTAAACACGGGTGGATCTGACTGCAGTAGATGTTAGAGATATTAATAAAAACGAAGTTAATTCAGCCAGCGCTCATACCTTTGTTTACATCCTGTTTTCGGTGGAAGGCCATAGTAATCGATTGTCGAGTTCACGCGCGTGATCATTGGTAACTAAACCTATGCGCGTGAACTCGACAATCGATTACTGTGGACTTGTAATGACACTTAAAGGATGTTAAGAGGCTAAAAGCAGGCTTACTACTTGCCCTATTGAAGTCAACAGGGTGCAAATTTTAAAAATAGAATAACTCGGTGTAGGCAACACCGATTTTTGTCGTTGTTCTCTGTATTGACAGCACTCCAAATGTACAAAAAAATGAGCTCAATGTTAAAATTGACCGGAGTTCTCCTTTAATATATTTTTATAACCTGAGATACTTTTTTCAGGATTATTTGATGAATAAAAAGTTAAAAAGAACTGTATTTATTTAGAATAGAAATCTTTTGTAACAATATACACTACCGTTCAAAAGTTTGGGAACAATAACTATTTTTTTTTAAAGAAATTAGTACTTTAATTCAACAAGAATGCGTTAAATTGATAAAAGGTGATGGTAACGATTTATATTGTTAGAAATGTTTTTATTTTGAATAAATGCTGTTTTTATGAATAAATGCTGTTAACGTTTTACTCATCAATGAATCCTGAAAAAAGTATTCCAAAAAAATATATTAAACAGCACAACTGTTTCCATCATTGATAATAACTGAGCATCAAATCATCATATTAGAATGATTTCTGAAGGATCATAAGACACCAAAGACTGGAGTACTTGCTGATGAAAATTCAGCTTTGCATCACAAAAATAAATGACATTTTAAAGTATATTAAAAAAGAGAACCATTATTTTAAATTGTAATAATATTTCATAATATTACTGTTTTTTTTTTGTTTTTTTTGTTTTTTTTTAACTGCAGGCTTGATGAGCATAAGAGACTTCTTTCAAAAACATTAAAAATAGTAATGTTTCCAAACCTTTGACTGGTACTGTGTATATATATATATATCAGTCCGATTCTGCGATCTGATGCAGTTGTTATTTTTATGGCCAAAAATGTAAATCAGTGAGATCTTTATAGCAGACTATTTACATAAAATTCATACAAATATCATTTGTCACTCTATATCTTTCAGTAATATGTCTTAGTAAGATATATTTAAATGCTTAGTTTTATTATGAAAGCTCTATAATTTTTAATGTGGGGGGGGGGGGGGGGGGGGGGAGTAATTGTGTTTTACTACATTAAAACACAATGCAGTGCTACAATGCTGACTTAGAGATGAAGAAATAAACATTCCTCAAAAGCCTGTTGTACCATATTTTACACATAAAAAATGTATTGATACCTTTAAAATATGCAAACATTCTATAGTAACATTTTATTGATTTTTTTTTTTTTTGTGTGTGTGTGTTTAATTTGGTGTTACATTTGAAATAAAATGTTGAAATAAAATTTTTAAGTTATTATCAGTGCTCTCCATTAGGAATTACCGAGCCCAGTGGTTCTTCGAGGTCAGGAAAGTAATAAAAATGTTAGAAGAATGTTGACTGTGGTGCATCTTCACTGAAAAACTACCAAGTCGCCGCAAAGTCAGTAGATTTAGGCTGCAATCAGAATCAGAATAAAGAGGGACTGATATATTCTTGTACTCTACACACAATGAAAATAATTTCAGGCTTGCTTTTTTCTATTTCTGTGCACTTCCGCTCTGTGTTAATTCTGCTATTTTTGAAACCGTGTTTTTCTAGTGAATCTCTTCTGCTTGTGTTATTGTAATTTTACGCCACTCTGATTTTATGCCGTTTGCTTTCTCATGTTGCATATTATAATAATATTTTTATTATTTGATAAATTTGATCTGAGCTGTAAATAGTAAAATAAAAATGCTTATTTAACAAAGTTGGATTAGTCATGATTCAAGTAACAGAAGGCCGCTGACATTTAGAAATGATTTCATGACGCTCTACACAGAAGTCGAGTCAGTTTTATTTCTTTAGCGCTTTACAGTGTTTCAGAGCAGCTTCACAGAGATAACAGGAAATAATGCAACATAGTTTGTTTCCAGAAGAGAATAGCGTCACAGTTTAAGAAAGTTCAGTGATGGTTCATTTTTGTTGTAAAAAAGTTAATTTATATATATAGCCGCTCTGGAGAAAACTGTGTTGTCATCATCCAGCTCAGTTCAGTTCTCATATAATGGTGTCAGTGCAGGAGATCAATAATATTGTTGAATAAATTAAATGTTAAAATTGATCATGAGGACCATGTGTGCTTATTGCATACTAAAATGGTAATTTCATACATTTAGCATATTTTTAGTTGTGTTAAAATGTTTCTATAGAAAGCTTTTTTAAATCTTTTTTTTTTTATATGAAACTCTGCCCATTTTATCGGAGCGACCTACATATGTTCTGACCGTGGTATGAAGTGTATTCATGTGCGCACATATGTTTCTCTGTCTGTTTTATTAATGGAATCTGTTGAATAACACGCGCAGACACACAGTTTGATCTCAGACACACATGAATTAGTGAATTCTACTCACAGTTTAGCATGCTAATTCCTTCAGTTGCACAAACCGCTGCAGCTGCACGCTCATCCATTCAGACGAACACCAGGGTTTCAGTCTCAGATCAGATCCTCTTTCATTCCTCTATCAGTTTCTGCTGCTTCCCTTTCAAAGGCTCAGAACGTCTGCAGTCGCTGCGTTTGCTCTCTCGCCCTCTCTCTCTGTCTCTCTCTCTCTCTCTGTGGCTCTCTCTCTCTCTCTCTATCTATCTCGCTCTCCCCCTCTCTCACTCAGTCTCTCTCTCTTTTTTTGTATTTGCAGTGTTGAATGTTCACTCCCTTGGTTTGTGGGTTTTGTTGAACCGCTGCATTAACATGGTTCCTCTGAAGGGTTTGTTCCTCGTCTTCTCATCTCATATTATATCATGTGAGAGTGACCTGAGAACGCATGTGGCTTTATGTAGGACGTGCTCAGTTTCATGTGTCAAGTCACCCTAATTTATCTTACCACTGTTTCAAACGAATACGTCGGGTTGTGTTTGTTTGTGTTCTTCTAAGAGAGACGAACTATAAGCCGATCTAGCCGTTTTTAAGGCTCTCTGTATGCAGTCATGCTCTCTCTCCACGAAATGCGATAAACCTCTAGCTGTGTTTTCCTTTTGCTTTATTCTTCTTTAAGCACAACGGAGCAACTGTGTCTAAAGTGCTGGAAAAGAGAGAGTCAGTAGTTTCTGTTGCAGCATCGAGTTCTTCTAAGCGATCCGGGACGCTGAGGAGATCAAACTGATCAGGAAGATTATTAATAAAGCAATCTTTATATTGAAGTGATCGTGATCGTGATAGAAGTGATAGTTCTACCATATTTGTTACAGGGAGTCGGCTTTGCAGCCTTGGCTAAATGAAGTTTACATCAGACTAGATAATGAAAATAATGTGTGTGTGTGTGTTCAGCCTCACTGTGTGCTGCTGGCCTCTAAGGAGAACTCGGCTCCTGTCAAGCTGGGCGGCTTCGGTGTGGCGATTCAGCTGGGCGAGTCTGGGCTGGTGGCTGGAGGTACGTGTGTGTTTTCACCACAGAAATCATGTTTACAGGAAGTTTAGATGAGCAAGCCCTTTACTCTGATTTGTTCTGAAGCCCTGTGTCTCTCTCTCTCTCTCTCTCTCTCTCTCTCTCTCTCTCTCTCTCTCTCTCTCTCTCTCTCTCATGTAGGTCGGGTAGGGACCCCTCACTTCATGGCTCCTGAAGTCGTCAAGCGCGAGCCGTACGGGAAGCCGGTGGACGTCTGGGGTTGCGGTGTCATTCTCTTCATCCTGCTGAGCGGCTGTTTGCCTTTCTATGGCACCAAGGAGCGCCTGTTTGAAGCCATCGTGAAAGGAAAGTACAAGGTACTGCGTGCAGAAGCGAACACTACACACCTCAGAACACCACAGGCACGCCAGGCGTCGCGTTTAACTGTGCAACTCACCGAGTGGTTAGTGGTGTTCGTTGATGTTCCTAAACAAGTAGCGAAAGACAGTTTCTGTCGTGTTTTATTTGCCATTTTGTAAAATCCCATTGATTTCCGTTGGAGGACTCATTGCTCGTTGATATTACTGCGCTACAGACTCAAATATCCAGCGGAAGTTTATACGCGGTTGTGAGGAATCTGAAAAATAGTTCCACTATAGCAAATAACACGGATTGAAATCATACATTGCGCCGATATATTTGTTTTTAATCGTCAACGAACACCGCTAACCACTCGGTGAGTTGCACAGTTTTGAAACCGAAGGTTAAGGGTTGTTTTAAGCACATGTTTGTGCGTGCCCGTAGCCAGACGCTCTGAAGCGCTCAAAGGCGATCCTAGACGAGTCAAAGAGTCGAGACAGGACCCATCCTCAACACCTCTGTGTCCACCACTCTAGTTCATCCAAAACAAACCAGAGAAGAGACTCAAAGTGATAAATACCGGAATTATCCTTTAAGAATGTTTAGATATTTGTGCTGGAAAACAAGAGAAACACTGAGGAAGAACGTCACTTTTTTCCGTGCAGTGTTCAGAACGGCTCATGTCGTATGCAGGGTTCCCGCGGGGTCTTAAAGGAGAGGTCTTAATTCAGCCAGCGCACATACCTGTATTTACTTCCTGTTTTCGGTCGAAGTCCACAGTTGTTGATTGTCGAGTTCACGCACGTAGGTTTAGTTACCTATGATCACGCACGTGAACTCGACAATCAATTACTGTGGACTTTGACCGAAAACAGGATGTAAATACAGGTATGTGCGCTGGCTGAATTAACATCACTTTTATTCATATCTTTCACATCTACTGCAGTCAGATTGACCCGTGTTCACTCTGAAGGAATCACTCACATGACCTGTGCACTTGTAATGACACATCAAGGATGTTAAGAGGCTAAAAGCAGGTTTAAAACTTGCCCCATTGTAGTCAACAGGGTGCAAATTTTAAAAAGAGGATAACACGGTGTAGGCAACACCGATTTCTGTCGTTGTTCTCTGTACTGACAGCACTCCAAATGTACAAAAAAATGAGCTCAATGTTAAAATTGACCGGAGTTCTCCTTTAAAAAGTCTAAAATTCTGAACTTAAATTTAAGGCCTTAAAACGTCTTAAAAACGGGCAGATTTTCATCTGAGCTCTTAAAATTCATTTAGCCCATTTCCAGAAACGCCGGCCGCAGAAAGTTATTACAAAGTAGCAAAAAAGAATGGGGTCGTAGCCCACGCAGCGGAGCTCGAGAGCAGGGGTCTCCAACACGCCGAGCTCCAGTCGCCCGTGGCCTGATCAGAGGTCGCTCGCCAAGAGGCCGTTCACATATCGCGTCTTTAGCGCGCTCATAATTGAAGCGACACGCTCATCTTTTCCTGAAATATGTGAGATTTATCTTTTTATAAAACCTTTTTTGTCAAAACTTTATTTGAACTTGTGGAAGACACTCCTTTCAAATCTGGCCATCATTTTTAATGGTATTATTTTAATGTTTATGTAAACAAAAAGTGCATATTGATGCTAATTTTATTTGTTATTTGCTGGTTTTCGACATTATTAGTACTTTTTGAACAGGATTCTGTGATAACGTGATCATTTTTGTCACTGTAATCATGAAATGAAATGTTCATGCCACTTCATCTTTAGTTATGATCAACTATAATTGTGTGTTCTTACAGTATAATATGCAAAGTACAATTTTCTATACATTTTGTAATGTAAATAAATATGAGATGAGATCTATTCTATTTGAGGGCAAGTTTGTTTTCATTTTGGGCCGAAGGTTTTGGGCATTTTTCACGGTGTGGGTGTGGAACGTTACTAATGTGATTGCTTTATCTGTAAATTAAATTTTATGCTTTTTCAGTGACTGAATTCATTGAAATAAAAGGATTTTTTTAGAATTTCTTTGATGTGAATATTTTTTTTGTTAATGCGTCGTGTAGGTCTTAAATTTCAATCTTTATGGTCTTAAAATGTCTTAAAAAGGTCTTAAATAACCCTGGTATTGATGCAAACAAACGTCTGTAAGTAACGTTTGCAAGTTGTAACGGCCTCTGAATGAAGTTGGGTTCAGTTGAGTAGTACTGTGTGTGTGTGTGTGTGTTTGTGTGTGTGTGTTTGTCAGATGAACCCTCGGCAGTGGACTCAGATCTCCGAGAGCGCTAAAGACCTGGTGCGGCGTATGCTAATGCTGGACCCGGCCGAGAGAATCACCGTCTATGAAGCGCTCAACCACCCCTGGCTCAAGGTCTCACACACACACACACACATACACACACACACATACACACACACACACACACACACACACACACACACACTCACACACACACACATACACACACACACACACACACACTCACACACACACACACACACACACACACACACACACACACACACACACACACACACACACACACACACACACACACACACTCACACACACATTCTTGTACATCTATCTTTATGAGGACATTCATTGACACAATGCAATCTCTAGCCGCTTACCCTAACCTTACCCATCACAACTAAGTGCCTAACCCGACCCCTGACCCTAAACCGACCCTTAACCCCACTATAACCTTATCCCTAAAACCAAGTCTTGACCCTCAAACAGGCCTTTAAAGGCTCTCAGAAAGTGAGGACCGGCCAACATGTCCTCACTTTACTCTCTCTGTCCTCACTCCACTGGTCTAAAACTCAAACTGGTCCTCACAAAGATAGTTGTACAAGTACACACACACACACACACACACACACACACACACACACACACACACACACACACACACACACACTTCCCTCTGCTATTGTCTTGAAAATTAAGTTATCATTTCTTCTCTTGCATGAGTGCACATCACTTCCTGTTTCTGACATTGGATCGCTGTATCGGGTTCAGTTCACCTCATGTTGTGTGTGTGTGTGTGTGTGTGTGTGTGTGTGTGTGTGTGCAGGAGAGAGATCGCTACTCGTACAAGATCCACCTTCCCGAGACGGTGGAGCAGCTGAGGAAGTTCAACGCTCGGAGGAAACTCAAGGTATTTACTGGCATCAAGCAGGCGTTCCTCAACACGTGCCCAGCCTTCACACACACTCAGTGTTACATATCCCTCACACACACTCACACACACTCAGTGTTACATATCCCTCACACACACTCTCACACACTCAGTGTTAGATATCCCTCACACTCACACACACACTCAGTGTTAGATATCCCTCACACACACTCAGTGTTAGATATCCCTCACACACTCTCACACACACTCTCACACACACTCAGTGTTACATATCCCTCACACACACTCACACACACTCAGTGTTAGATATCCCTCACACACACTCAGTGTTAGATATCCCTCACACACTCTCACACACACTCTCACACACACTCAGTGTTACATATCCCTCACACACACTCACACACACTCAGTGTTAGATATCCCTCACACACACTCAGTGTTACATATCCCTCACACACTCTCACACACACTCTCACACACACTCAGTGTTACATATCCCTCACACACACTCACACACACTCAGTGTTAGATATCCCTCACACACACTCAGTGTTAGATATCCCTCACACACTCTCACACACACTCTCACACACACTCAGTGTTACATATCCCTCACACACACTCACACACACTCAGTGTTAGATATCCCTCACACACACTCAGTGTTAGATATCCCTCACACACTCTCACACACACTCTCACACACACTCAGTGTTACATATCCCTCACACACACTCACACACACTCAGTGTTAGATATCCCTCACACACACTCAGTGTTAGATATCCCTCACACACACACAGTGTTAGATATCCCTCACACACACTCAGTGTTAGATATCCCTCAGACACACTCACACACACTCAGTGTTTGATATCACTCACACACACACACACTCTCACACTCAGTGTTAGATATCCCTCACACACACTCAGTGTTAGATATCTCTCACACACACTCAGTGTTAGATATCCCTCACACACACTCAGTGTTAGATATCCCTCACACACACTCAGTGTTAGATATCCCTCACACACACTCAGTGTTAGATATCCCTCAGACACACTCACACACACACACACTCAGTGTTAGATATCCCTCACACACACTCACACACACTCAGTGTTTGATATCACTCACACACACACACACTCTCACACTCAGTGTTTGATATCCCTCACACACACACTCTCACACTCAGTGTTAGATATCCCTCACACACACTCACACACACACACACTCAGTGTTAGATATCCCTCACACACACTCTCACACACTCAGTGTTAGATATCCCTCACACACACTCACACACACTCAGTGTTAGATATCCCTCACACACACTCTCACACACTCAGTGTTAGATATCCCTCACACACACTCAGTGTTAGATATCCCTCACACACACTCACACACACTCACACACACACACACACACACACACACACTCACACACACACACACACACACACACTCAGTGTTAGATATCCCTCACACACACTCACACACACTCAGTGTTAGATATCCCTCACACACACTCACACACACACACACTCTCACACTCAGTGTTTGATATCCCTCACACACACTCACACACACTCACACACACACACACACACACACTCTCACACACACACACACACACACACACACTCAGTGTTAGATATCCCTCACACACACTCACACACACTCAGTGTTAGATATCCCTCACACACACTCACACACACACACTCTCACACTCAGTGTTAGATATCCCTCACACACACTCTCACACACTCAGTGTTAGATATCCCTCACACACACTCAGTGTTAGATATCCCTCACACACACTCACACACACTCACACACACACACACACACACACACACTCACACACACACACACACACACACACTCAGTGTTAGATATCCCTCACACACACTCACACACACTCAGTGTTAGATATCCCTCACACACACTCACACACACACACACACACTCTCACACTCAGTGTTTGATATCCCTCACACACACTCACACACACTCACACACACACACACACACACACACACTCACACACACACACACACACACACTCAGTGTTAGATATCCCTCACACACACTCACACACACTCAGTGTTAGATATCCCTCACACACACTCACACACACACACTCTCACACTCAGTGTTAGATATCCCTCACACACACTCTCACACACTCAGTGTTTGATATCCCTCACACACACTCTCACACACTCAGTGTTTGATATCCCTCACACACACTCTCACACACTCAGTGTTTGATATCCCTCACACACACTCTCACACACTCAGTGTTTGATATCACTCACGCACAGTACTGATAATCCTGAAATTGAGCCGCGTCTCATTCAACTCATCTTTAATTCTGAAGCGCTTTATACAATAAATGTTCAAATAAACTCCGTAATTAAAAATGACTGGATGACATAAAGAGTTGTTTCGGTGTTCATCCGAACACCATCTTCAGGTGTAAAAACACAGGAAGTAACAGGCAAATATACACGTCACATGATCCGCACACATGCAGAAGTCACATGACTTACGATCTGTCCATATAATATGCTTGCCAGAGCTGATGATGTTTCAGAAAGTTATGAATCTACTTATTTATGGATTGTTTCCAAGCAGCTTCACAGAAATAAACAGGAAAACGACAGAATCAGTGCTGTAACTTCATCAGAAGACTGTGAACACTTCTAATAACTCTGACTCTTCTAAACCCCAGATTAATCTCAGCTAAACCCAGCTTATGAAAACGATATTTTAAAAATGTTATCTTAACGTTCAAAACATCCGGTTTAATTTGTTTTTCTTGTTCATGCAAATTCTATTTTATCCTTCTTCAAACATCAGGGGAACGTGTTCTGCGTGATCTAATCTACATCTAATGTTTTGAGAACATTATTAAAGCCCAGATGACTGAGTGAATGTTTGATTAACTATTTGATTAAGTGTGTTGTGTAGTGTGTTGTGTAGTGTGTTATGTAGTGTGTTATGTAGTGTGTTAAAGGATTAGTTCACCTCAAAATGAAAATTTCCTGGTCATTTACTCACCCCAGTGCCATCCAAGATGTCCATGTCTTTCTTTCTTCAGTGGAAAAGAAATTAAGTTTTTTGAGGAAATCATTTCAGGATTTTTCTCTACACAATGAGTTCAACGGCAACCAGAATGTTGAAGTGCAAATCAATGCCGTTTCAAAGGGCTCTGCACGATCCCAGTGGAGGAGTGGAAAGGTCACGAAAAAAAGAAGAAAATAATAAATTAAAACAAAGATGTTGGACGATTTTGAAGTTGGAGGAGAAAATGAGATGGCACAAGACGAACTATTGTGGTTAAAAAGTATATAATTTTATTTTATTTTTTTAGAAAATGATCGATCGTTTCACCAGATAAGACCCTTTTTTCTCCACTGGGATCGTGAGGTGAACTAATCCTTTAAAGTGTTTTGTGAAGTGTGTTATTAAGTGTGTTAAGTGTGTTACTAAGTGTGTTGTGTAGTGTGTTGTGTGTTTTGTGTGTGTTGGGTAGTGAATCTGCTGATCAGTGAATCCGAGGCGTTAGACAGATTTAACTCTTCCACACTTCTGCTGGTTTCAGGAAGTGTGTTGAGTGTGTTGTGTTGTGTTGTGTAGTGTGTTGTGTGTGTTGTGTAGTGTGTTGAGTGTGTTGTGTTGTGTAGTGTGTTGTGTGTGTTGTGTAGTGTGTTGTGTAGTTGTGTAGTGTGTTGTGTGTGTTGTGTAGTGAATCTGCTGATCAGTGAATCCGAGACGGATTGAACTCTTCCACACCTCTGCTGGTTTCAGGAAGTGTGTGTTGTGTAGTGTGTTGTGTAGTTGTGTAGTGTGTTGTGTGTGTTGTGTAGTGAATCTGCTGATCAGTGAATCCGAGACGGATTGAACTCTTCCACACCTCTGCTGGTTTCAGGAAGTGTGTGTTGTGTAGTGTGTTGTGTAGTTGTGTAGTGTGTTGTGTGTGTTGTGTAGTGAATCTGCTGATCAGTGAATCCGAGACCGATTGAACTCTTCCACACCTCTGCTGGTTTCAGGAAGTGTGTGTTGTGTAGTGTGTTGTGTAGTTGTGTTGTGTGTGTTGTGTAGTGAATCTGCTGATCAGTGAATCCGAGACGGATTGAACTCTTTCACACCTCTGCTGGTTTCAGGAAGTGTGTGTTGTGTAGTGTGTTGTGTAGTTGTGTAGTGTGTTGTGTAGTTGTGTAGTGTGTTGTGTGTGTTGTGTAGTGAATCTGCTGATCAGTGAATCCGAGACGGATTGAACTCTTTCACACTTCTGCTGGTTTCAGGTTAACGCGAGTAAAGTGTAATTGACAGACTCGCTCTCCCACATGAAAGCACAGGATGTTGTTCTAATACTTCAGATGTTTAGTCAGTCATCTGTGACTGAGCCCAGAAGAATAGAGTGTGTGTGTGTGTGTGTGTGTGTAAAGGTGACAACGAGTGGTTTAACGAGATCTCTGGAAGGCAAATGTCAAAATGTCTGTGGTTCAGAAAAATGATCTTATCAAAAATAATTTGCATAATGAATGAAATAAAGAGATTTGTGTGTGTGTGTGTGTGTGTGTGTGTGTGTGTGTGTGTGTGTGATTGACAGGGTGCCGTCCTCGCTGCCGTCTCAAGTCACAAGTTCAACTCGTTCTACGGCGACCCCCCCGAGGACCTGCATGACTTCTCAGAGGACCCCACGTCTTCAGGTGCGTCCCCTCCAGTCATCTCTGGTCCTCCGTCTGGGTCTCAGTCAGTGTGAGAGTCTGTGTGAGTCAGGTGACCTCTCGAGCAGTGACCTCATCGCGTCTCGCGCTGCGCAGGGAGAACCGTTTTACTGTAAATCACTCGCTGAACGACATCATCAGGCTTCAGCTCTTCATGATTAGCACATTTAAGCAAATGCTAAAACTTTACAACAAGGACCGGTTCGCTAACTCTAGTTTACTAGCAGTGAACAATAATTCTGCAGCATTTATTAAATAAATCAAAAATTGTATTAGATTGTATAATGCATTGTGAACTAACATGAACAAATGATTAACAATTACATTTTTATTAACTAAAATGGTTTCACCAGTTCACCAGTTCACCAGTTTTACCAGTTCACCAGTTCACCAGTTCACCAGTTTCACCAGTCTCACCAGTTCACCAGTTCACCAGTCTCACCAGTCTCACCAGTCTCACCAGTTCACCAGTTCACCAGTTTTACCAGTTCACCAGTTCACCAGTTCACCAGTTTCACCAGTCTCACCAGTTCACCAGTTCACTAGTTTCACCAGTCTCACCAGTTCACCAGTTCACCAGTTTTACCAGTTCACCAGTCTCACCAGTTCACCAGTTCACCAGTTTTACCAGTTCACCAGTTCACCAGTTCACCAGTTTTACCAGTTCACCAGTTCACCAGTCTCACCAGTCTCACCAGTCTCACCAGTTCACCAGTTCACCAGTCTCACCAGTTCACCAGTTCACCAGTTTTACCAGTCTCACCAGTCTCACCAGTTCACCAGTTTTACCAGTTCACCAGTTCACCAGTTCACCAGTTTTACCAGTCTCACCAGTTCACCAGTTCACCAGTTTTACCAGTTCACCAGTTCACCAGTCTCACCAGTCTCACCAGTTCACCAGTCTCACCAGTCTCACCAGTCTCACCAGTTCACCAGTTCACCAGTTTTACCAGTTCACCAGTTCACCAGTTTCACCAGTCTCACCAGTTCACCAGTTTCACCAGTTCACCAGTTCACCAGTTTTACCAGTTCACCAGTTCACCAGTTCACCAGTTTTACCAGTTCACCAGTTCACCAGTCTCACCAGTCTCACCAGTTTCACCAGTTCACCAGTCTCACCAGTGCGTTCAGCATTGATTGATGTGTGTATATGTCAGGGACCGCACATGTCCATCTCCACAGGAAGTCCAGCTGGTGCGTCACTGTAATATTACAGCTTTCAGGCTAATTGCATTTCAATTACACTAAAGGGACTTTTTATAAGAATATTATAATAATACATTTTTTATGAGATAATTATGTTTCTACTTGTTTGTTTGTTTTTTTAAATTTAAATGGTGGCTGTCATAAAATGACATTTATTTATTTAAACAAATGAAATATTGGCAACACTTTACAATAAGGCTCATTAGTTAACATTATTTAACTACATTAGTTAACATGAACTAAGAATGAACAATACCACAGCATTTACTAATCTTAGTTCATTTTACTTTCAACATTTACTAATACGTCATTAAAATCAAAGGTTCATTAGTTAACTGTAGTTAGTTAGCTGTATTTCTATAACGTTACCACAGATTAATAAATACTGTAACACATGAATTGCTCATTGTTAGTTCATGTTAGTAAATGCATAAACTGATGAACTTATTGTTTCATATTAGAACTGATATTACTGATATTCCCTCATCAAGGGTAACGGCACCGGCTGAGAGATCTATGCTTGGGATTTAAGATATCGGTTCTTCAAATCAAGAAATCTATATTTTTAACCCAGCCCTGGCAGGAAGTGGAAAGTGTGGTGTGTTCCGCTTGCTGACGGCTAATGCTAGGAGTGTTCTCGCGCGGCCGTCAGCAGGGCTAGTGCGGAGGAAGTGTCAGTGTTGAGAAACAGCAGACACTTCTCTATCGCAGAATTAGACTCTCACTTCCTGTAACAGTGCGGGCCTGTGGCTTCGTCCTCGCGTTCTGAGCGCAAGAAGAGTGTGTGTAAAACCACGCTGACATCACTGTTTCCAGCCGCCACATCCACTGTGCATTTATTTTTTATTTATTTTATTTATTTTATTTGTCAGGGACAATGTACAAAAAACATTAATCTTTCGAAAAGATGTTTTGTACCAGAGTTAGCAAAAGCTATTTTCCATCTGCAGTCCCCGGGCAGGTGCACAATATTAAAACATTAAATAAAAAACGAATCAAAAAACCATAACATCCTAAAATATATACAACATAGTCAAAAACATAGCATGATCACAGGCTCAACATCTGCACACATCAGTCCCTGCAGAGAAATATTAATATCACACATCATCAATATCACAAGAAATATTCATCAATAGCACACATCAGTCCCTGCAGAGAAATAAGGGATAATGTAGAGCGAGCACCCCCCCGACAGGCGAAGCGCTAACCCTAACCAGCCTGAGGGTTGTGTTCGCTATAACAGCCGCCGCGCTCTACATTATCCCGCTTATGGATACCTACCAAATAAAGCAATAATTTGACACAAAATATTGATTTAAAAAGGAGTTTATTGATTTAAACGCGATTGTATTGCTTCCGCTAAAGAAAATAGTCTGTTCCGTCTCTACGGTTAGAATCCTGCGTCCATAGCAACGCTCTGTTTTCCATGGCAACGGTGTGTTATCCTTAGCAACGGTCTGTTATCAAGAAATAACACACCGCATTCTACATTAGAATTCAACCAAGCCATGTAATAATCAATATCACACACATCATCAATATCACACATTATCAATATCACACACATTATCAATATCACACACATCATCAATATCACACATCATCAATATCTCATCAATATCACACATTATCAATATCTCATCAATATCACACATTATCAATATCACACACATCATCAATATCTCATCAATATCACACATTATCAATATCTCATCAATATCACACATTATCAATATCACACACATCATCAATATCTCATCAATATCACACATCAATATCTCATCAATATCACACATCATCAATATCACACATCATCAATATCTCATCAATATCACACATTATCAATATCTCATCAATATCACACATTATCAATATCACACACATCATCAATATCTCATCAATATCACACATCAGTCACTGCACACTAAACACTACACACTAAACACTACACATTGCACACTAAACTAAACACTGCACACTACGCACTAAACACTGCACACTAAACCCTACACACTAAACACACTGCACACTACACACTAAACACTGCACACTAAACACTACACACTAAACACTGCACACTAAACACTACACACTAAACACACTGCACACTACACACTAAACACTGCACACTAAACACTACACATTGCACACTGAACTACACACTGCACACTACACACTAAACACTGCACACTACACACTAAACACTGCACACTAAACCCTACACACTAAACACTACACACTAAACACACTGCACACTACACACTAAACACTGCACACTACACACTAAACACACAACACTGCACACTACACACTAAACACTGCACACTAAACCCTACACACTAAACACACTACACACTAAACACACTGCACACTACACACTAAACACTGCACACTACACACTAAACACACAACACTGCACACTACACACTAAACACTGCACACTAAACACTACACACTAAACACACTGCACACTACACACACTGCACACTACACACTAAACACTGCACACTACACACTAAACACACAACACTGCACACTACACACTAAACACTGCACACTAAACACTACACACTAAACACACTGCACACTACACACTAAACACTAAACACTGCACACTAAACCCTACACACTAAACACTACACACTAAACACACTGCACACTACACACTAAACACTGCACACTACACACTAAACACACAACACTGCACACTAAACCCTACACACTAAACACACTACACACTAAACACTGCACACTAAACCCTACACACTACACACTAAACACTGCACACTACACACTAAACACTACACACTAAACACACTGCACACTACACACTAAACACTGCACACTGCACACTACACACTAAACACTAAACACTGCACACTAAACCCTACACACTACACACTAAACACTGCACACTACACACTAAACACTACACACTAAACACACTGCACACTACACACTAAACACTGCACACTGCACACTACACACTAAACACTGCACACTAAACCCTACACACTACACACTAAACACTACACACTAAACACACTGCACACTACACACTAAACACTGCACACTAAACACTGCACACTACACACTAAACACTACACACTAAACACACTGCACACTACACACTAAACACTGCACACTAAACCCTACACACTAAACACACTACACACTAAACACACTGCACACTACACACTAAACACACTGCACACTACACACTAAACACACTGCACACTTCACACTGCACACTAAACACTACACATTGCACACTAAACACACTGCACACTACACACTAAACACACTGCACACTTCACACTGCACACTAAACCCTACACACTACACACTAAACACTAAACACTGCACACTAAACCCTACACACTACACACTAAACACTACACACTAAACACACTGCACACTACACACTAAACACTGCACACTACACACTAAACACTGCACACTAAACCCTACACACTAAACACACTACACACTAAACACACTGCGCACTACACACTAAACACACTGCACACTACACACTAAACACACTGCACACTTCACACTGCACACTAAACACTACACATTGCACACTAAACACACTGCACACTACACACTAAACACACTGCACACTTCACACTGCACACTAAACCCTACACACTACACACTAAACACTAAACACTGCACACTAAACCCTACACACTACACACTAAACACTACACACTAAACACACTGCACACTACACACTAAACACTGCACACTACACACTAAACACTGCACACTAAACCCTACACACTAAACACACTACACACTAAACACACTGCACACTACACACTAAACACACTGCACACTACACACTAAACACACTGCACACTTCACACTGCACACTAAACACTACACATTGCACACTAAACACACTGCACACTACACACTAAACACACTGCACACTTCACACTGCACACTAAACACTACACACTACACACTAAACACACTGCACACTTCACACTGCACACTAAACACTACACATTGCACACTAAACTACACACTACACACACTGCACACTGCTTCAGAAACTGCAGGCATTGCATTGCATGTTTATTACAATTTTTCATTCAGTTTTGTGTAGAAATGTCTGATCAGATTTTATATTTTTGGAGATGGTGGAGGATGACGAGGAGTGCATTGCATTGTGGGATAGAGTGTACTGCAGACGCTCAGTCCCCGATATACTCACAGCGAATTCCTGCTTCTTTCATCGTGTAGGGGAATAAATAACTGAAATACCTTTATCTGAGACTCAGTCTCTTCAGTCGCGTCACGTTCATTTATAGAGCTGGTAAGTCCCGCCCCCTCCGCTAAACCCCACTGTATAGAGCTGGTAAGTCCCGCCCCCTCCGCTAACCCCACTGTATAGAGCTGGTAAGTCCCGCCCCCTCCGCTAAACCCACTGGACCTCTAGGTTGAAAAATCGTCAATGCAAGTGAATGGGAGAAAATAATTATTTTCTGGTCCTGTTTGAATTTTGCCATGAATGTGAACATATGTTGTCTGTGAATTTTTTATATAATTTTTTGTGTAAAGAATGCTACAATTTAGCGGGTAGAAGTTTGATACGGTTAGACTTTGTGTGAGAGCACTTTGTGGACTACAACTCTTCGCTGCTTTCGACGCGAATCTGAAGAAAGAACAGCCCATTTGGTTTGAATGGTGATATTTGGGTACAAAACACACAGGCATCTCGATCTGTCTCCATAGATTATCGCAGCATTAGCACCGTGATTTGACAAGTGGAGGGAAAATGTGTTATGGGGTGACGTCACATAGGCGACATGTAGTCTTTC
>NC_137131.1:337500-350000 GCF_949319135.1 Squalius cephalus | reverse complement strand
AACAACACACTCGTCATGTGACCGACAACACTGACACACAACCAGTGAAACAACACACTCGTCATGTGACCAACAACACTGACACACAACCAGTGTAATAACACACTCGTCATGTGACCAACAACACTGACACACAACCAGTGAAACAACACACTCGTCATGTGACCAACAACACTGACACACAACCAGTGAAACAACACACTCGTCATGTGACCGACAACACTGACACACAACCAGTGAAACAACACACTCGTCATGTGACCAGCAACACTGACACACAACCAGTGAAACAACACACTCGTCATGTGACCAGCAACACTGACACACAACCAGTGAAACAACACACTCGTCATGTGACCGACAACACTGACACACAACCAGTGAAACAACACACTCGTCATGTGACCAACAACACTGACACACAACCAGTGAAACAACACACTCGTCATGTGACCGACAACACTGACACACAACCAGTGAAACAACACACTCGTCATGTGACCGACAACACTGACACACAACCAGTGAAACAACACACTCGTCATGTGACCGACAACACTGACACACAACCAGTGTAATAACACACTCGTCATGTGACCGACAACACTGACACACAACCAGTGTAATAACACACTCGTCATGTGACCGACAACACTGACACACAACCAGTGAAACAACACACTCGTCATGTGACCGACAACACTGACACACAACCAGTGTAATAACACACTCGTCATGTGACCGACAACACTGACACACAACCAGTGAAACAACACACTCGTCATGTGACCGACAACACTGACACACAACCAGTGAAACAACACACTCGTCATGTGACCGACAACACTGACACACAACCAGTGTAATAACACACTCGTCATGTGACCGACAACACTGACACACAACCAGTGAAACAACACACTCGTCATGTGACCGACAACACTGACACACAACCAGTGAAACAACACACTCGTCATGTGACCGACAACACTGACACACAACCAGTGAAACAACACACTCGTCATGTGACCGACAACACTGACACACAACCAGTGAAACAACACACTCGTCATGTGACCAACAACACTGACACACAACCAGTGAAACAACACACTCGTCATGTGACCAACAACACTGACACACAACCAGTGTAATAACACACTCGTCATGTGACCGACAACACTGACACACAACCAGTGTAATAACACACTCGTCATGTGACCGACAACACTGACACACAACCAGTGTAATAACACACTCGTCATGTGACCGACAACACTGACACACAACCAGTGAAACAACACACTCGTCATGTGACCAACAACACTGACACACAACCAGTGAAACAACACACTCGTCATGTGACTGACAACACTGACACACAACCAGTGAAACAACACACTCGTCATGTGACCAACAACACTGACACACAACCAGTGTAATAACACACTCGTCATGTGACCGACAACACTGACACACAACCAGTGTAATAACACACTCGTCATGTGACCAACAACACTGACACACAACCAGTGAAACAACACACTCGTCATGTGACCGACAACACTGACACACAACCAGTGAAACAACACACTCGTCATGTGACCAACAACACTGACACACAACCAGTGAAACAACACACTCGTCATGTGACCGACAACACTGACACACAACCAGTGAAACAACACACTCGTCATGTGACCGACAACACTGACACACAACCAGTGAAACAACACACTCGTCATGTGACCAACAACACTGACACACAACCAGTGAAACAACACACTCGTCATGTGACCAACAACACTGACACACAACCAGTGTAATAACACACTCGTCATGTGACCGACAACACTGACACACAACCAGTGTAATAACACACTCGTCATGTGACCAACAACACTGACACACAACCAGTGAAACAACACACTCGTCATGTGACCGACAACACTGACACACAACCAGTGAAACAACACACTCGTCATGTGACCAACAACACTGACACACAACCAGTGTAATAACACACTCGTCATGTGACCGACAACACTGACACACAACCAGTGAAACAACACACTCGTCATGTGACCGACAACACTGACACACAACCAGTGAAACAACACACTCGTCATGTGACCAACAACACTGACACACAACCAGTGAAACAACACACTCGTCATGTGACCGACAACACTGACACACAACCAGTGTAATAACACACTCGTCATGTGACCAACAACACTGACACACAACCAGTGTAATAACACACTCGTCATGTGACCGACAACACTGACACACAACCAGTGAAACAACACACTCGTCATGTGACCAGCAACACTGACACACAACCAGTGAAACAACACACTCGTCATGTGACCGACAACACTGACACACAACCAGTGAAACAACACACTCGTCATGTGACCGACAACACTGACACACAACCAGTGAAACAACACACTCGTCATGTGACCAACAACACTGACACACAACCAGTGAAACAACACACTCGTCATGTGACCAACAACACTGACACACAACCAGTGAAACAACACACTCGTCATGTGACCGACAACACTGACACACAACCAGTGAAACAACACACTCGTCATGTGACAAACAACACTGACACACAACCAGTGAAACAACACACTCGTCATGTGACCAACAACACTGACACACAACCAGTGTAATAACACACTCGTCATGTGACCAACAACACTGACACACAACCAGTGAAACAACACACTCGTCATGTGACTGACAACACTGACACACAACCAGTGAAACAACACACTCGTCATGTGACCGACAACACTGACACACAACCAGTGTAATAACACACTCGTCATGTGACCAACAACACTGACACACAACCAGTGAAACAACACACTCGTCATGTGACCGACAACACTGACACACAACCAGTGAAACAACACACTCGTCATGTGACCGACAACACTGACACACAACCAGTGTAATAACACACTCGTCATGTGACCAACAACACTGACACACAACCAGTGTAATAACACACTCGTCATGTGACCGACAACACTGACACACAACCAGTGAAACAACACACTCGTCATGTGACCAGCAACACTGACACACAACCAGTGAAACAACACACTCGTCATGTGACCGACAACACTGACACACAACCAGTGTAATAACACACTCGTCATGTGACCGACAACACTGACACACAACCAGTGAAACAACACACTCGTCATGTGACCAACAACACTGACACACAACCAGTGAAACAACACACTCGTCATGTGACCAACAACACTGACACACAACCAGTGTAATAACACACTCGTCATGTGACCGACAACACTGACACACAACCAGTGAAACAACACACTCGTCATGTGACAAACAACACTGACACACAACCAGTGAAACAACACACTCGTCATGTGACCGACAACACTGACACACAACCAGTGAAACAACACACTCGTCATGTGACCGACAACACTGACACACAACCAGTGAAACAACACACTCGTCATGTGACCGACAACACTGACACACAACCAGTGTAATAACACACTCGTCATGTGACCGACAACACTGACACACAACCAGTGAAACAACACACTCGTCATGTGACCAGCAACACTGACACACAACCAGTGAAACAACACACTCGTCATGTGACAAACAACACTGACACACAACCAGTGAAACAACACACTCGTCATGTGACCGACAACACTGACACACAACCAGTGAAACAACACACTCGTCATGTGACCAACAACACTGACACACAACCAGTGAAACAACACACTCGTCATGTGACCAACAACACTGACACACAACCAGTGTAATAACACACTCGTCATGTGACCGACAACACTGACACACAACCAGTGTAATAACACACTCGTCATGTGACCAACAACACTGACACACAACCAGTGAAACAACACACTCGTCATGTGACCGACAACACTGACACACAACCAGTGAAACAACACACTCGTCATGTGACCGACAACACTGACACACAACCAGTGTAATAACACACTCGTCATGTGACCGACAACACTGACACACAACCAGTGAAACAACACACTCGTCATGTGACCAACAACACTGACACACAACCAGTGAAACAACACACTCGTCATGTGACCGACAACACTGACACACAACCAGTGAAACAACACACTCGTCATGTGACCGACAACACTGACACACAACCAGTGAAACAACACACTCGTCATGTGACCGACAACACTGACACACAACCAGTGAAACAACACACTCGTCATGTGACCGACAACACTGACACACAACCAGTGAAACAACACACTCGTCATGTGACCGACAACACTGACACACAACCAGTGTAATAACACACTCGTCATGTGACCGACAACACTGACACACAACCAGTGAAACAACACACTCGTCATGTGACCAACAACACTGACACACAACCAGTGAAACAACACACTCGTCATGTGACCGACAACACTGACACACAACCAGTGAAACAACACACTCGTCATGTGACCGACAACACTGACACACAACCAGTGAAACAACACACTCGTCATGTGACCGACAACACTGACACACAACCAGTGAAACAACACACTCGTCATGTGACCGACAACACTGACACACAACCAGTGTAATAACACACTCGTCATGTGACCGACAACACTGACACACAACCAGTGTAATAACACACTCGTCATGTGACCAACAACACTGACACACAACCAGTGAAACAACACACTCGTCATGTGACCGACAACACTGACACACAACCAGTGAAACAACACACTCGTCATGTGACCGACAACACTGACACACAACCAGTGAAACAACACACTCGTCATGTGACCGACAACACTGACACACAACCAGTGAAACAACACACTCGTCATGTGACCAACAACACTGACACACAACCAGTGAAACAACACACTCGTCATGTGACCAACAACACTGACACACAACCAGTGAAACAACACACTCGTCATGTGACCGACAACACTGACACACAACCAGTGTAATAACACACTCGTCATGTGACCAGCAACACTGACACACAACCAGTGTAATAACACACTCGTCATGTGACCGACAACACTGACACACAACCAGTGAAACAACACACTCGTCATGTGACCGACAACACTGACACACAACCAGTGAAACAACACACTCGTCATGTGACCAACAACACTGACACACAACCAGTGAAACAACACACTCGTCATGTGACCGACAACACTGACACACAACCAGTGAAACAACACACTCGTCATGTGACCGACAAGACTGACACACAACCAGTGAAACAACACACTCGTCATGTGACCGACAACACTGACACACAACCAGTGTAACAACACACTCGTCATGTGACCGACAACACTGACACACAACCAGTGTAATAACACACTCGTCATGTGACCAACAACACTGACACACAACCAGTGTAATAACACACTCGTCATGTGACCGACAACACTGACACACAACCAGTGAAACAACACACTCGTCATGTGACCGACAACACTGACACACAACCAGTGAAACAACACACTCGTCATGTGACCAACAACACTGACACACAACCAGTGAAACAACACACTCGTCATGTGACCGACAACACTGACACACAACCAGTGAAACAACACACTCGTCATGTGACCGACAACACTGACACACAACCAGTGAAACAACACACTCGTCATGTGACCGACAACACTGACACACAACCAGTGTAATAACACACTCGTCATGTGACCGACAACACTGACACACAACCAGTGAAACAACACACTCGTCATGTGACCAGCAACACTGACACACAACCAGTGAAACAACACACTCGTCATGTGACCGACAACACTGACACACAACCAGTGTAATAACACACTCGTCATGTGACCGACAACACTGACACACAACCAGTGTAATAACACACTCGTCATGTGACCAACAACACTGACACACAACCAGTGTAATAACACACTCGTCATGTGACCAACAACACTGACACACAACCAGTGAAACAACACACTCGTCATGTGACCGACAACACTGACACACAACCAGTGAAACAACACACTCGTCATGTGACCGACAACACTGACACACAACCAGTGAAACAACACACTCGTCATGTGACCGACAACACTGACACACAACCAGTGAAACAACACACTCGTCATGTGACCGACAACACTGACACACAACCAGTGTAATAACACACTCGTCATGTGACCGACAACACTGACACACAACCAGTGAAACAACACACTCGTCATGTGACCAACAACACTGACACACAACCAGTGAAACAACACACTCGTCATGTGACCGACAACACTGACACACAACCAGTGAAACAACACACTCGTCATGTGACCGACAACACTGACACACAACCAGTGAAACAACACACTCGTCATGTGACCGACAACACTGACACACAACCAGTGTAATAACACACTCGTCATGTGACCAACAACACTGACACACAACCAGTGAAACAACACACTCGTCATGTGACCGACAACACTGACACACAACCAGTGAAACAACACACTCGTCATGTGACCGACAACACTGACACACAACCAGTGTAATAACACACTCGTCATGTGACCGACAACACTGACACACAACCAGTGTAATAACACACCAAAAACAAAACCTTGAAACAAAAGGCCAGTGAATGAAAATGTTGTTTTCAGCTTCGGAGCTCAAACTAAATATTATATAATCTTACATTGATTTCATAAGAACTATTATATGACATATGAGCTTTTCAAGCTTGTTGCTAAAATTTCCTTAAATTTCCTGTTGCATTATATATTTAGAATGTTTTGAGAAAACTGATACAATATCTTACAGAACACAAAAATATTTGTCAGAGATAATATGCATAAAGATAAACTATAATGCATATACATTCACACACACAGATGAAAACTGACCAGCGTTTCCAACTGAATATTTTATGAGCAGTTTTATTTTACATAGATTTTTTATGAGCTTTGGTTTTGCAACCTTGTTAACATTTCTAAATAATTTTTTCCCATTATTTATTTATCTTACAAAACAGAACGTGTTTCTTCACAGTAATAAACAGGAAAATAATGTGAGAGAGAGATAATGAAAATAGAGCAAGGAATGAGGAAAATAAAAAATAAAATGCATATAAATGTACACAAAAATAATAATAAAAAAGGAAATAAATAAAAACAAATGCATTCATTCCGAAACTCTGATTTCATTGATTCCAATCGATAAACAATCTTTAGTGTGTCAGTTATGAAGTCATGTGACGTGTTGCATGGGGGAAATAGAACAGTCAGTTCAACAAAGACACTGTTAACTATCAGATCCAGCTAAGTAGATCAAGAGCTTTGATACGAGACAAGTGTGTGTGTGTGTGTGTGTGTGTCAGATGTGCGTGATATGAAGCCGTTCAGACGGATGTGCATCGATATCATCAGGTTTGTTTGTGTGTTGACAGGGAATCACTCTGAAGATGAACGACCTGAACCACTGCATTGTGGCCAGAATCATGCATGGAGGGATGATCCACAGACAAGGTGTGTGTGTGTGTGTGTGTGTGTGTGTGTGTGTGTGTGCGTGCGTGCGTGTGTGCGTGTGTGCGCGTGTGTGTGTGCGTGCGTGCGTGCGTGTGTGCGCGTGTGTGTGTGCGCGTGCGTGTGCGTGCTTGTGTGTGCGTGCGTGCGTGTGTGTGTGTGTGTGTGTGTGTGTGTGCGTGCTTGTGTGTGCGTGCGTGCGTGTGTGTGTGTGTGTGTGTGTGTGTGTGCGTGTGTGTGTGTGTGCGTGCTTGTGTGTGCGTGCGTGCGTGTGTGTGTGTGTGTGTGTGACGCCGCGCTCACCTACGCTGTGTTTTTCAGGGACCCTGCATGTTGGAGACGAGATCCGTGAGATCAACGGTATCAGCGTGGCCAATCAGACGGTGGAGCAGCTGCAGAAGATGCTGGTGTGTGTGTGAGAAACACCATAACACACACTCTCACACACACATAACCAGAGACAACTCTGAGTCACTGCTGGGACTGTCTGAGTAAACCAGTGACCCAATTTAACATTTCACTTCCTCTGGTCCTCAACATCTCGCTCTCCAGCACAAACATCCAAACATTCTCAAATCAAGACACATTTACTGGAGAAGAAGAACATGACTGACGATATTAAGCCTTGATTACTGAAAGAAAGCATGACAATGAAGTGAGTTTGAGCTTAAAACAAGATCCAATATCTGCCAATGGAGTCTGAAAAATAAACTGAATTCAAAAATTTAAAACAAGAGTATTTTTCTGACTCCAGCAACAGATCTTCCTCTTGTTTTAAGCGCAGTCACTAATGAACAGAACATCATCATCATCGTCACATTCATCATTCATATAGTGACCCTGAAAGCATATTTGACACACTTTGACTCGCTTCTCTAAACGAGGACATATTCTCTAACCTAACCATAAACCACACTCAGCAGGAAACTTTCTGTGTTTTTCCAAATATAAAAAAAAGTTGATTTTTATAGCATTTTTACAAATGAGGACGTCCACAATAGGAGGGTTAGGGAAATACTGTCAGATCTAACTCTCTTCTGGTACATTTGCATAAACACACACACACACACTCTCACTCACTCGCACACACACTCTCACTCAAAACACACACACACACACACACACACACACACACATGTCTGGTTCACTATCTTTGTGGGGACTCTCCATAGACTTAATGGTTTTTATACAGTACAAACTGTATATTCTGTCCCCTTACACTGCCCCTGCCCCTAAACCTACCCATCACACACACACACACACACACACACTAACCCTACCCCTAACCCTGCCCATCACAGAAAACTTTCTGCATTTTTACATTTTCAAAAAAATACAATTTAGTATGTTTATTAACCCATTCCCCTCATGGGGACCGCTGGCTGGTCCCCACAATGGAGGTGATCTCAGGTTTTACTATCCTTGTGGGGACATTTGGTTCCCACAATGTAATATAAATCAAACGCACTCTCTCACACACATGTATGTTGTGTCTGATAGGATGTGATTATGAACTCTCGGTTAATGTGTTTGCATCAGTGGTGAGTTTAAGTCATGTATTTGTGTGTGTTTGTGTTTTCTCACAGCGCGAGATGCGAGGCAGCATCACCTTTAAAATCGTGCCCAGTTACCGCAGCCAGTCTCTGTCCTGTGATGTAAGTGTTTCCCCAGAGCGCCACCTTCTGGCCACTCATGGAACTCCAGCAGTGTGTGTTTGACCACATCTTCCTGTGTTTCTATGGCGTTTCAGAAAGATTCCCCGGATCTGTCCAGACAGTCTCCTGCTAACGGACACTCCAGCGTCACCAGCTCCATCTTAGTAAGACAACAGTCTACAGAGAGTCCTACAAAACCACAGCACAATGCATTATGGGTTCATATGGTTAGATGAAAGCTTAGACTCTTTTCTTGCAGTACTGTGGATTGTAAACACTGTGATGTTAAAGGGAAAGGTCACCCAAAAATGAAAATCTTTAATCAGTTAGTTTCCTCATGTCGCTACAAACCCATAATCTGATCAATGTTTATATGTGAACAGAAGCATAAATGAAAACTGTTGATCGTGTAAAGCGATCGTGTCTCTTCAGAAGCTCTGCATTAAACCGCTCCATTCTTATGGGTTTATTTTACCATCCATTCAGTTTTGGATGAAGAGACTTTCAATTAGAAATACCTTCATGAATGAAAGTCTTACGTGAAGTAATTTCATTTTTGGGTGAAAAAACCCATAATTGTATGTTTTAACGGTTTGAGGGCGTTTTCAGACCTGTAGATCATTTGCTTTGTTCCCAAATATGGATTTAATTTGTTACAATGTTGCATTTTCTTCTCGGTTTGGTTCACTTTCACAAGGCAACATCTCAAAGCATAACAAAATCTGTTTATGCAAGTCACATGTGAGTCCAGCTGTGCTCTTATTGGTCAGTTTCCTCTGCGTCAGTGACACGTTCTCTCCGCGAGTTTATTGCCGCTCTAACTGACCAATTATATTAATTGTATTACCTGTGATAATAACTAATGCGTTCACTCACAGAATCAGACACTGCTGCTATTATATAACACATTTCCCGTTATGAATTATGATAGCACTTGGTTCGTTAGTCTGTTGGGTCGGACTGCTTTCTCACCTCAACCAAAGCTCAACCTAAACTCAACCTAAACTCAACTGAGGCTCAACCTAAACTCAACCAAAGCTCAATCTAAACTCAACCTAAACTCAACCAAAGTTCAACCTAAACTCAACCTAAACTCAACCGAAGCTCAACCTAAACTCAACCAAAGCTCAATCTAAACTCAACCTAAACTCAACCGAAACTCAACCTAAACTCAACCTAAACTCAACCAAAGCTCAATCTAAACTCAACCTAAACTCAACCAAAGCTCAATCTAAACTCAACCTAAACTCAACCAAAGCTCAATCTAAACTCAACCTAAACTCAACCAAAGTTCAACCTAAACTCAACCGAAGCTCAACCTAAACTCAACCAAAGCTCAATCTAAACTCAACCTAAACTCAACCGAAGCTCAACCTAAACTCAACCTAAACTCAACCAAAGCTCAATCTAAACTCAACCTAAACTCAACCGAAGCTCAACCTAAACTCAACCTAAACTCAACCGAAGCTCAACCTAAACTCAACCAAATTTCAATCTAAACTCAACCTAAACTCAACCGAAGCTCGACCTAAACTCAACCGAAGCTCAACCTAAACTCAACCAAAGCTCAATCTAAACTCAACCTGAACTCAACCGAAGCTCGACCTAAACTCAACCGAAGCTCAACCTAAACTCAACCGAAGCTCAACCTAAACTCAACCGAAGCTCAACCTAAACTCAACCAAAGCTCAATCTAAACTCAACCGAAGCTCAACCTAAACTCAACCGAAGCTCAACCTAAACTCAACCGAAGCTCAACCTAAACTCAACCGAAGCTCAACCTAAACTCAACCTAAACTAAACCGAAGCTCAACCTAAACTAAACTGAAGCTCAACCGAAGCTCAACCTAAACTCAACCAAAGCTCAATCTAAACTCAACCTAAACTCAACCGAAGCTCAACCTAAACTCAACCTAAACTCAACCAAAGCTCGACCTAAACTCAACCTTAACTCAACCGAAGCTCGACCTAAACTCAACCGAAGCTCAACCTAAACTCAACCGAAGCTCAACCGAAGTTCAATCTAAACTCAACCTAAACTCAACCGAAGCTTGACCTAAACTCAACCGAAGCTCAACCTAAACTCAACCAAATTTCAATCTAAACTCAACCTAAACTCAACCAAAGCTCGACCTAAACTCAACCGAAGCTCAATCTAAACTCAACCTGAACTCAACCGAAGCTCGACCTAAACTCAACCTAAACTCAACCGAAGCTCAACCTAAACTCAACCTAAACTCAACCGAAGATCAACCTAAACTCAACCGAAGCTCAACCTAAACTCAACCAAAGCTCAATCTAAACTCAACCGAAGCTCAACCTAAACTCAACCGAAGCTCAACCTAAACTCAACCGAAGCTCAACCTAAACTCAACCTAAACTAAACCGAAGCTCAACCTAAACTAAACTGAAGCTCAACCTAAACTCAACCTAAATTCCACTGAAACTTAACCTTAATTCAACCAAAGCTCAAACTAAACTCAACCGAAGCTCAACCTAAACTCAACTGAAGCTCAACCTAAACTCAGCCGAAGCTCAACCCGAAACTCAACCTAAATTCAACCTAAGCTCAACCTAAACTCAACCCAAAACTCAACCGAAACTCAACCTAAGCTCAACCTAAACTCAACCCGAAACTCAACCGAAACTCAACCTAAATTCAACCTAAGCTCAACCTAAACTCAACCCGAAACTCAACCGAAACTCAACCTAAATTCAACCTAAGCTCAACCTAAACTCAACCCAAAACTCAACCGAAACTCAACCTAAATTCAACCTAAGCTCAACCTAAACTCAACCCGAAACTCAACCGAAACTCAACCTAAATTCAACCTAAGCTCAACCTAAACTCAACCCGAAACTCAACCGAAACTCAACCTAAATTCAACCTAAACTCAACCTAAACTCAACCCGAAACTCAACCTAAATTCAACCTAAGCTCAACCGAAACTCAACCTAAATTCAACCTAAGCTCAAACGAAACTCAACCAAAATTCAACCGAAATTCAACCAAAGCTCAACCGAACCGGTGTGAATCCGAGTGTTATTGCCGTGTTCATATATGCCTAAACGAACTGAACAATGGGAGAAAACGCACCAGGTTCTGAAAAAAACATGTCAAGTGTGAAAACGCCCCGAGCCGTCAGTTTTTTCAAACACAGAACATTTATATTTGAAACGGAAAGTTAGCAATTGAACAGTTTATAAAGAAATCTTGTCTATGCAGGATCTGCCATCAACTATTCAGCCC
>NC_137131.1:320000-327500 GCF_949319135.1 Squalius cephalus | reverse complement strand
AGAGATCGTTAATATAGTCCAAGTGACTCCAGTGGCTCAATCTTAAGTATATCAAGCGACGAGAATACTTTTTGTGCGCAAAAACAAACAAAAATAACGACTTTATTCCACTATTCATATCCTTCTCTCTGGGCCTCGTAGTGTTTTTGCGCTGCGCGTCTGTGTTGCACGTCATCACGCATCACACACATGACCAGCTTCGGCCAATAGTGAGCCTACGTGGTGATGTGCAACACAGACGCGCTACGCTTAAACACTATGTGAAAAGACCCGAGGCCCAGAGAGAAGGAAATGAAAAGTGGAATAAAGTCGTTATTTTTGTTTGTTTTTGCGCACAAAAAGTATTCTCGTCGCTTGATAAACTTAAGATTGAGCCACTGGAGTCACTTGGACTATATTAACAATGTCTTTAATACATTTTCTGGGCCAGCAAGTTTCAGTCCCTTAGAAGCCTATGGAGGAGTGATCCAGCACTCAGATTTCATCAAAAATATCTTAATTTATGTTCCGAAGATGAACGAAGGTCTTACGGGGTTGGAACAACATGAGGGTGAGTAATTACTGACAGAATTTTCATTTTTGGGTGAACTATCCCTTTAATACAGTGCTGTTGTTACAACTCTCAAAGAGACAATAAATAAATATCGGTTCTGTATATCAGTTATCGGTCGATCTCTAGAAGTGTGATTGTTTAGTGATCAGTGTTGTGTGTGTGTGTGTGCTCCTCCAGTAATGTGTGTACTCAGTGCTGTGTGTGTGTGTGTGTGTGTGTGTGTGTGTGTGTGTGCTCCTCCAGTAATGTGTGTACTCAGTGCTGTGTGTGTGTGTGTGTGTGTGTGTGTGTGTGTGTGTGTGCGTGCTCCTCCAGTGATGTGTGTACTCAGTGCTGTGTGTGTGTGTGTGTGTGTGTGTGTGTGTGTGTGTGTGCTCCTCCAGTGATGTGTGTACTCAGTGCTGTGTGTGTGTGTGTGTGTGTGCTCCTCCAGTGATGTGTGTACTCAGTGCTGTGTGTGTGTGTGTGTGTGCTCCTCCAGTGATGTGTGTACTCAGTGCTGTGTGTGTGTGTGTGCTCCTCCAGTGATGTGTGTACTCAGTGCTGTGTGTGTGTGTGTGCTCCTCCAGTGATGTGTGTACTCAGTGCTGTGTGTGTGTGTGTGTGTGCGTGTGCTCCTCCAGTGATGTGTGTACTCAGTGCTGTGTGTGTGTGTGTGTGTGTGTGTGTGTGTGTGTGTGTGCGTGCTCCTCCAGTGATGTGTGTACTCAGTGCTGTGTGTGTGTGTGTGTGTGTGTGTGTGTGTGTGTGTGTGCTCCTCCAGTGATGTGTGTACTCAGTGCTGTGTGTGTGTGTGTGTGTGTGCTCCTCCAGTGATGTGTGTACTCAGTGCTGTGTGTGTGTGTGTGTGTGCTCCTCCAGTGATGTGTGTACTCAGTGCTGTGTGTGTGTGTGTGCTCCTCCAGTGATGTGTGTACTCAGTGCTGTGTGTGTGTGTGTGCTCCTCCAGTGATGTGTGTACTCAGTGCTGTGTGTGTGTGTGTGTGTGCGTGTGCTCCTCCAGTGATGTGTGTACTCAGTGCTGTGTGTGTGTGTGTGTGTGTGCTCCTCCAGTGATGTGTGTACTCAGTGCTGTGTGTGTGTGTGTGTGTGTGCTCCTCCAGTGATGTGTGTACTCAGTGCTGTGTGTGTGTGTGTGCTCCTCCAGTGATGTGTGTACTCAGTGCTGTGTGTGTGTGTGTGTGTGTGTGTGTGTGTGTGTGTGTGCTCCTCCAGTGATGTGTGTACTCAGTGCTGTGTGTGTGTGTGTGCTCCTCCAGTGATGTGTGTACTCAGTGCTGTGTGTGTGTGTGTGCTCCTCCAGTGATGTGTGTACTCAGTGCTGTGTGTGTGTGTGTGTGTGCGTGTGCTCCTCCAGTGATGTGTGTACTCAGTGCTGTGTGTGTGTGTGTGTGTGTGCTCCTCCAGTGATGTGTGTACTCAGTGCTGTGTGTGTGTGTGTGTGCTCCTCCAGTGATGTGTGTACTCAGTGCTGTGTGTGTGTGTGTGTGTGTGCTCCTCCAGTGATGTGTGTACTCAGTGCTGTGTGTGTGTGTGTGTGCTCCTCCAGTGATGTGTGTACTCAGTGCTGTGTGTGTGTGTGTGCTCCTCCAGTGATGTGTGTACTCAGTGCTGTGTGTGTGTGTGTGTGCTCCTCCAGTGATGTGTGTACTCAGTGCTGTGTGTGTGTGTGTGCTCCTCCAGTGATGTGTGTACTCAGTGCTGTGTGTGTGTGTGTGTGTGCGTGTGCTCCTCCAGTGATGTGTGTACTCAGTGCTGTGTGTGTGTGTGTGCTCCTCCAGTGATGTGTGTACTCAGTGCTGTGTGTGTGTGTGTGTGTGCGTGTGCTCCTCCAGTGATGTGTGTACTCAGTGCTGTGTGTGTGTGTGTGCTCCTCCAGTGATGTGTGTACTCAGTGCTGTGTGTGTGTGTGTGTGTGCGTGTGCTCCTCCAGTGATGTGTGTACTCAGTGCTGTGTGTGTGTGTGCGTGTGCTCCTCCAGTGATGTGTGTACTCAGTGCTGTGTGTGTGTGTGTGTGTGTGTGCTCCTCCAGTGATGTGTGTACTCAGTGCTGTGTGTGTGTGTGTGCTCCTCCAGTGATGTGTGTACTCAGTGCTGTGTGTGTGTGTGTGCTCCTCCAGTGATGTGTGTACTCAGTGCTGTGTGTGTGTGTGTGTGCTCCTCCAGTGATGTGTGTACTCAGTGCTGTGTGTGTGTGTGTGCTCCTCCAGTGATGTGTGTACTCAGTGCTGTGTGTGTGTGTGTGTGTGTGTGCTCCTCCAGTGATGTGTGTACTCAGTGCTGTGTGTGTGTGTGTGCTCCTCCAGTGATGTGTGTACTCAGTGCTGTGTGTGTGTGTGTGCTCCTCCAGTGATGTGTGTACTCAGTGCTGTGTGTGTGTGTGTGTGTGCTCCTCCAGTGATGTGTGTACTCAGTGCTGTGTGTGTGTGTGTGCTCCTCCAGTGATGTGTGTACTCAGTGCTGTGTGTGTGTGTGTGTGTGTGTGCTCCTCCAGTGATGTGTGTACTCAGTGCTGTGTGTGTGTGTGTGTGTGTGTGCTCCTCCAGTGATGTGTGTACTCAGTGCTGTGTGTGTGTGTGTGTGCTCCTCCAGTGATGTGTGTACTCAGTGCTGTGTGTGTGTGTGTGTGTGTGCTCCTCCAGTGATGTGTGTACTCAGTGCTGTGTGTGTGTGTGTGCTCCTCCAGTGATGTGTGTACTCAGTGCTGTGTGTGTGTGTGTGTGCTCCTCCAGTGATGTGTGTACTCAGTGCTGTGTGTGTGTGTGTGTGCTCCTCCAGTGATGTGTGTACTCAGTGCTGTGTGTGTGTGTGTGTGTGTGCTCCTCCAGTGATGTGTGTACTCAGTGCTGTGTGTGTGTGTGTGTGCTCCTCCAGTGATGTGTGTACTCAGTGCTGTGTGTGTGTGTGTGTGTGTGCTCCTCCAGTGATGTGTGTACTCAGTGCTGTGTGTGTGTGTGTGCTCCTCCAGTGATGTGTGTACTCAGTGCTGTGTGTGTGTGTGTGCTCCTCAGGACGAGTCTCTCCAGCGGCTCCAGAAGGAGTCCGAGGCGCTCCAGCGCTCATACGCTCATTACTTCGATCAGACGGTCATCAATAACGAGATCGACGACACCATCCGCATGCTGGAGGAGGCCATCGACCTGGTGTGCAGCACTGCGCAGTGGGTGCCCGTGTCCTGGGTGTACTAGCCACACACACACACACACACACACGCCACGGACTACCAGTGCGGAGTGTTGTATATATCTATACATATATAAATATCTATAAATATGAATATATAAGTCATAGATATGGTCCTGTACTAATACCGAGGGGGTTGATGACATTTTATACTGTTTTCTTTTTAAATGTACGAGACGGCGTCTCTGAGCAATGATGAGCACAGTCTGTCAATCAATCCTTACCTGTGGGCGTGGCTTCGTGACTCCACCCACTGACGGTGTACAAGCACAGCTCACACACACACACACACACACACACACACACACCCCTCTGTTTACAGTAGGTTTGCACAAGGGCAGCTCTTCCTCGGTTGCTCCTCTTCCTCGATGTGTCCGTGTCTCTCCCGAATCCGAACGGACACTTCCCTCATTCCCTGTGTTAGTGACGTGTTTGTAAATGTCCTGGATTTGATTTTTTGTGCGGAAACGGGGTGGAAAATATTCATTCCTAGATGGATCCTTTCAGAAAATGTGCTGTCTTAAAAGAGTATTATTGTTTTACTCCTGAGAAAAACCGAGAGGATTTTAATGTGTGTAAATGTTTCAATGGTGCGTTCCTTTTGCGGTTGAAATGAAGTAGTGTGTGTATAAACAACTGAACAGACTGTGTGAACTCTTCATTTCATATTGCCCTGTGTAAACTCCTCTGCAAAGGACAAAACTGCTCTCCGATATGTTTTTTTAATCTATTTCCTTTCATGTGTTGAAGAAGTAAATTGCTTTTGAAAACAGGTCATGCATGTTGTTTTTGTCAGTGATGATGATTTAAAACTTAAACTTTTATTTATTGATATAGCACATTTAATATGCTCATATTTCTCCAGCAGATGGTGCTGTTCCACACAGTTCATCACGTGGTGTCTCACACACAACTGCATCCAGGAACACATCTATATATACAGCCCTAACTGAGTGTGTGTGTGAGTGTGAAGTCAGATATCTGATGTTTTATAATGCAAAGTATGAAAGCGGTTTCAGTTGGTTTAATAACACAGACAGACAGAGTTGGGCTTCTTTATTATTATTATGGAAATATAGAGCAACTTCTTTCGAATGTTTTTCAAGCAAAAATCATCTGATGGTGAAGCTCACGTTAAGACACGTGACAGTGTGATGACGTCATCGTCTTCCGGGTCTTGTGCTCGCGCTGTCACTCACTGACGCCTCCTGCTGGAATAACAGAACAACACACACACACACACACACACTGTCTGATCAAAACTCAGGTAAACATTCACACCAGCAGCCCCGGAATCCTGGCCGCGAGTCTCAGTGGTGTTGTCTAGGTAGGCAACACACTACTCTGAGGCTTTGAGACGCGGCCGCGGGCGCTGAGGGTCCGCGCGGCATTCTAGAAGAACCGAGTATCAGTTGAGCATTAAAATCATCCACACCGAATCAGTTAGTGTTGGGTGGGTGAGTGAGTGAGTTGTGTGATGGACTGGGCTAGCCCGGTGACACAGGAATAACGAGCGATAGAAGCAGCGGACGCGCGTGAACCCCGCGAAACACACTGACGGACTGCAGGAGCGCGCCGCGGGTGAGCGATGAGTGACGTGTGTTTCTCATGGTTAAGAGACACTGCTGCAAACATGAGCTAAAAACAACAACAAACAAACATGCGCTCACGCGCGAGACACACTGAGAAATGCGCGCGTCTGACACGTTTATCCGCTCCTATGGACCGGTTTTTTGAGTGTTTGCGGAGCAAAATGGCTGCTCACACACACACACACACACACACACACACACACACACACGACTAAACACAGACTGAGCGGCCTGTTTTGAGCTCATGTGTGCGGTAAGGTTGACATGATGATGATGATGATGATGATGATCAGTGAGAGAGAGTGCGCGCGAGCGTCGCGCCATTTATGAGGTGGAGCAGCGGTTAGCATGATAGCACTGATGCTAACAGGCCTCAACAACACCCGCACGAGCACAATGACAGATTGTAACTGTAAGCGCCACGAAGCGTGCTTTTATGCGGGTGTTTGACGGTGTTCGTGTTTGTTTTGTTCTGTTTGTCTGTGCTGGAATATAAACGTTAAGAATGCGAGCGGAGCGCTAATGCTAATGCTAACTGTAGCGGTTTCAGAAACCGGTCTTAAAAGTGATTCTTTACAACATTAAATTGCTAATAATGGCTGTCATGTGGACGTCTGTCTGTAAGAGATCGGTGTGCATCTGACAGGAGTGTGGTGCTAATGCAAGAAGACTGTATTTAGTGTGAAAGCTCTATTGATCAGCGCTGTTTCCTCGTGAAGGTGATTGACAGCTCGTCATGTTGATATTTACACGCGACATGTGTGTGTTATGAGCCTCTGATGGAGAAGAGGAACATGTTTCATAATGAAGTCTCGCTGTTTTATGTGCAGTTTCTCCGAATATACAGTTGAGAGGATGGACTGCATTTGAGCCTTTGATATTGATATCAGATGTTTCTGACAGACGATGGAGGGTTTAATCTTGTTCTCTCAGAGCTTCGAGGAGCCAGATGTGCCCGTGCTCATAAACAGCGGAATATGTACTTGTAAAAGACCACATTTATTTAGTCTAAATTCCCTAAATAGTAATTGGAAAATGTTTATTTTCTGTAATGTTGCATTAAGTTATTTTCTACCCGCTGTATTCCTCTGAGCTGCATGTGCATTATTTAGATTTGTTTTATACATTATAAGTGCATTTATTTATTTAAACTTTTTTTATTTGATTTAATTTAGTTAGGTTTGGTTGTTTTAGTTTGATTTATGTCTGTATTTAGCAGCTTCGGCCCCTGAGGGCCCGTGCTCAGATCTGGATGAGTGGTTTATTTGAGATGTTGTTGTGTTTGTTTCTCTTCAGAGGACACCTGTGTGACAGGAAGTGTGTTCGTGTCACTTCCTGAACGCCGGCGCTGAAGCGTGTGCAGGACTCTACACACTCGCTGTTCTGCAGGACTCTACACACTCGCTGTTCTGCAGGACTCTACACACTCGCTGTTCTGCAGGGCCGGTCACTGGTGTCGAGGTCCAGAACTGGTGTGTGCTGGTAAGGCATTATTCTGGACATCAGAGTTCCTGCTCTTCATCTCGACCGGTTCTCTGTATTAGTGAACCCATCTGACCCTTATAAGTGCAGCAATACACACACACACACACACACACACACACGCATGCACGCACGCACACACAGACACACACACACACACACACACACACGCATGCACGCACGCACACACACACACACACACACACGCATGCACGCACGCACACACAGACACACATACACATACACAGAGACACACAGACACAGACACACACACACAGACAGACACACACACACACACACACACACACACACACACATACACACAGACACACACACACAGACACACATACACAGAGACACACAGACACACACACTTTATATTGACCAGTGGAGGGTCAGGACAAAAACGTGTCTGATGATGTTAACAGACAAACTGTTCAGCACAGAACAAACGTTAGTGTGAGTGTGTGTGTGTGTGTGTATGTGTGTGTGTGTGTGTGAGAGAGAGAGAGTGTGTCTATCTGTGTGTGTGTGTGTGTGTGTGTGTGTGTGTGGACGGACGAGAGCAGCTGGTGTTCAGCGGTTAAAGTTAGCAGCGGCATCTGATCCGCACAGACGTCTGACTGAACTGAACCAGTTCAGTGTGTGTGTGTGTGTGTGTGTGTGTGTGTGTGTGTATGTGTGTGTGT
>NC_137131.1:292500-315000 GCF_949319135.1 Squalius cephalus | reverse complement strand
TGTTCTCTTGAACACATGGGATGGAAACTCTGCTTTATTCGCAAATGTTTTATGCCATATTCCCAAGTTAAATTCGCATCTTTGGATGGAAAGGCAGCTAGTGTCTATTGAAGGAAGACGAGTAATTGTCCAGATGCAGTGTGTGTGTGTGGGGTCGTGACCTGGTCGTGTGTGTCTGGCTCAGGGCTGGCTGGTGGACCTCGTCAATAAATTTGGCACATTGAACGGGTTCCAGATTCTTCACGATCGCTTCATGAGCGTCCAGGCTCTCAACGTGCAGATAATCGCAGCGCTCATCAAGTAAGTTCGTCTAACCCTAACCCTATCCATCTCTGACATCACAGACCTGCCGACTCTCTCGTTCCTGCTTCTGAGCCTCACTGTTCCTCGGTTTGTCTTCCAGACCTTTCGGCCAATGTTACGAGTTCTTGACTTTGCACACGGTGAAGAAGTTCTTCTCACCCATAATCGAGATGGTTCCTCAGTTTCTGGAGAACCTCACAGACGAGGAGCTGAAGAAGGAGGCCAAGAACGAGGCCAAGAACGACGCGCTGTCCATGATCATCAAGTCCTTGAAGAACTTGGCGTCTAGAGTTCCTGGTCAAGAGGAGACCGTCAAGAACTTGGAAATCTTCCGGTTAAAGATGATCCTCAGGTAAGCCGTCCCTTCACACTAGATAGAGAGATATTAATAATGATATTGCACATGGTAATTGGCGGCATATAAATACAGTTACTCCACATTATAAATAAATTCTATTATGTGGTTTATATTTATACTACTCATTATTAAATTATTTATATTAATATAAATATAATCTTTATATTATTACTATACATAGCGGTTGATGTTGTGTGCACTGTGTGTTCTGTGAACGTTCACGCGCTGCCAGTGAGGTTTATGGAGTGTGTTCTCTCGTCTGCTTTACAGGCTGTTGCAGATCTCCTCGTTTAATGGGAAGATGAACGCGCTGAACGAAGTGAACAAGGTGATCTCGAGCGTGTCGTACTACACACACCGGCACGGGAACCCTGAGGAAGAGGAGTGGCTGACAGCCGAGCGCATGGCCGTAAGATTCCCTGTCAATCAGTCAGTCATCGGGTGCGTCTCAATCTGATCCCAGTGTCCTCGGTCCCTGTGCGGTGTTCATGATCGCCTGCGGGACTGAAGCCTGTCTGCCGTTAGCCTTTAGCTCTCAGTGTCCCGGGAGCGGGAGGGTTAGCTATTAGAGCACATCTCGTCTCTTCTCTTCTCGTCTCGTCTCGTCTCGTCTCGTCTCGTCTCTTCTCTTCTCTTCTCGTCTCTTCTTGTCTCGTCTCGTCTCGTCTCGTCTCGTCTCGTCTCGTCTCGTCTCTTCTCTTCTCTTCTCTTCTCTTCTCTTCTCTTCTCTTCTCGTCTCGTCTCGTCTCTTCTCGTCTCGTCTCGTCTCGTCTCGTCTCGTCTCGTCTCTTCTCTTCTCTTCTCTTCTCTTCTCGTCTCGTCTCGTCTCGTCTCGTCTCGTCTCGTCTCTTCTCGTCTCGTCTCGTCTCGTCTCGTCTCGTCTATATCTATCTTAAAATATATATATTATTACATATACTGCGTTAGACTACACTAGGAAGGGTTATAGCACTTACATATTGTCCTACTGTTAGTTTCACTGCTTCTGTTGTTCTCGTTTGTAAGTCGCTTTGGATAAAAGCGTCTGCTAAGTGATTAAATGTAAATGTAATCGTAAAATAGGAATCGTTTGAAAGCGTAAACACTCAAAATTCATCATGTGAAAACCGCTTTGAAGTTGGACATGGAAACGGTACTTTAAATCAGCTCATTTTCTGTGATGTCAACTTCAGAATTGGAACACAGATCGGTTTGACGTATGGCTTTGATTATTCTAGCCATTTAAGAGTCCAAATTATTTCATAAAATATGTATTTTGTATGAAATAAAAATGTTTAGTTCACTACATTTGCTTTACAGTAAACCTAAACTTCCATAACATTTGTCTTCTGTAAAAAGAGACCAGTCTTAGTCTGTGTTCACAGCATTGATGAACTAAACCAGTTCAGATCTGTGATCTAAACCAGCGGTGATGCTTAACATTGATGAATACTCGGTTACATATAACTTAATATATGGCGTATAACTTAATATAATTAAAATATGGTTTGTTTGTTTGTTTTAAAGCATCTTTCACGTGTTGTGAAGTGTATTGCATGATTTATGTTTCACGCTTCAGTATTTTTGTTAAGGGAACTTAGTGAGCATCGATGCGCCCTGGTTTTCACAGTGCATTATGGGACTTTTTAGGTAGTGAACGTTCCAGTGCACTGGAAGGATTTTGCGATTGAGACGCACCCACTGTTCCTGGTGTCTAGTAGAGTGTGTGTGTGTGTGTGTGTGTTACACTTCGTGTGATGCTACAGGAAGTGCTCATGATGTGTGTTGTGTGTGTCAGGAGTGGATTCAGCAGAACCACATCCTGTCCATCGTGCTGAGAGACAGTCTTCACCAGCCGCAGTACGTGGAGAAGCTGGAGAAGATCCTGCGCTTCGTCATTAAGGAGAAAGCTCTGACCCTGCAGGACCTGGACAGCATCTGGGCGGCTCAGGTACGAGCCTAACATACATCCATCAGTAGTGTGACAGAAAACCTGACTATAACTCACAGTTAAAGTCCTCCTGTAGTCAACCAGTTTATCCTTTAAAACTCGTCTTTGATCACCAAAATTACATATTTAAACTTTTTCCCTTGAAAAAAAATTCTTCATGCCTTATCTTGACTGTAACTCGACACCCTTGCCTCATTTAGTATGCGCGGTTCTATGAATATGCAAATGAGCCCCGCCTCCACTCACTCCCTCAGCTCAGAGATCCACTGGTTGACGATCACACGTTGATCTGATTGGTTACAAGGTAGTTTGTGAGGTCAGAAACACCAGCGATTTCAAAGCGTGTTTTTGAGACTGTCTTTGGTTCACTGCAGTTTTAAGGAGGAAATACTCAGCAATGCTGTCGACTTATGAACTTACACATGGTTTGTCTTAAAGCAGATTAAAAACTCCACATAGACACATAAACAACAGTAAAAGCTGGATTTAACAGGTTAAACTGTTGCTGATGCTGCTGGGAAAACTTTCCCTGGTGGCCTTTGTCCCTGACGCAACTCTTCCCTGCTGCCAGACCAGAGGGAACTGGATAATATTCTGAATGTTCTGATCCAATCTGACCTCTGACCTGTAATGCTGCCTGAATCATAATCACACACTGTTGGCTCGAGTTTCTCACGAGGGTTATCCTCCATTCTGTCACTGATGGAGTTTTGGTACCTCTGTCGCCTTTGGCCTTTGTCTTGCTTAGTTGAGGACATTTAATATTCAACAATATTATTGCTCTCCTGCACTGACACCATTATATGAGAACTGAGCTGGACGATGACATCACGGTTTTCTCCAGAACCGTGATGTTTATTTTTTTACAACAAAAATTAACCCACACTGAACTTACTTTAGTGGAGCGGCTAAGTGATGTAATCGTTCAGTTTATGATACAAGCGTGAAAATTGGCATGAGCAGTCTCCATGGGTCACTTGAGCCACTTGAAATTTCAAGATTTTTCATTTTTCTAGATGGCCGACACCTTAGTGGAGCAGTTAAATGATATAGTGGTTTATTTGGTGATATAAGCATGAAAATTGGCATGAGCAGTCTCTGATGGTCACTAGACAATAAGCCACCCACAGCTACTTGAAATTTCAAGATGGCGGCCATTTTTCAAGATGGACACCACCTTAGTGGAGCAATTAGGCTCATGGCAATTTTCATGCTTGTATCACCAACTAAATGATTTCTTAAGCCTAATTGCTCCACTAAGGTGGTGTCCATCTTGAAAAATGGCCGCCATTTTGAAATTTCAAGTGGCTCGGACAATTTTCTTGTCAAGTGACCCATGGAGACTGCTCATGCCAATTTTCACGCTTGTATCATAAACTGAACGATTCTGCCAAACATAAGCACTTAGCCGCTCCACTACTTAAGCTGGACTGTGACGCTATTTTCTTCTGGAGTGTGTGTGGACGAGTGTGTGTGTGTGTGTCTGTGAGAGAGAGAGAGAGAGAGAGAGAGTGTGTGTGTGTGTGTGTGTGTGTGTGTGTGTGTGTGTGTGTGTGTGTGTGTGTGTGTGTGAGAGAGAGAGAGAGAGTGTGTGTGTGTGTGTGTGTGTGTGATGGGTGGGTTTAGGGGTCGGGTGTGTGTGTGTGTGTGTGTGTGTGTGTGTGTGTGGAGGAGTGTGTGTGGTGATTGATCTCCTCTGTCCTGTTTCCTCAGGCTGGTAAACATGAAGCGATCGTCAAGAACATGCACGATCTGTTGGCCAAGCTGGCGTGGGACTTTTCCCCGGAGCAACTCGACCACCTGTTCGACTGCTTCAAGGTAACGGCGCTCGCAGCGCAGTGTGTAGAGATCCAGAGCCAGTGTGTAGCGATCCAGAGCCAGTGTGTAGCGATCCAGAGCCAGTGTGTAGAGATCCAGAGCCAGTGTGTAGCGATCCAGAGCCAGTGTGTAGCGATCCAGAGCCAGTGTGTAGCGATCCAGAGCCAGTGTGTAGAGATCCAGAGCCAGTGTGTAGCGATCCAGAGCCAGTGTGTAGAGATCCAGAGCCAGTGTGTAGCGATCCAGAGCCAGTGTGTAGCGATCCAGAGCCAGTGTGTAGCGATCCAGAGCCAGTGTGTAGCGATCCAGAGCCAGTGTGTAGCGATCCAGAGCCAGTGTGTAGCGATCCAGAGCCAGTGTGTAGAGATCCAGAACCAGTGTGTAGAGATCCAGAGCCAGTGTGTAGAGATCCAGAGCCAGTGCCAGTGTGTAGAGATCCAGAGCCAGTGTGTAGCGATCCAGAGCCAGTGTGTAGCGATCCAGAGCCAGTGTGTAGCGATCCAGAGCCAGTGTGTAGCGATCCAGAGCCAGTGTGTAGCGATCCAGAGCCAGTGTGTAGCGATCCAGAGCCAGTGTGTAGAGATCCAGAGCCAGTGTGTAGAGATCCAGAGCCAGTGTGTAGCGATCCAGAGCCAGTGTGTAGAGATCCAGAGCCAGTGTGTAGAGATCCAGAGCCAGTGTGTAGCGATCCAGAGCCAGTGTGTAGCGATCCAGAGCCAGTGTGTAGCGATCCAGAGCCAGTGTGTAGCGATCCAGAGCCAGTGTGTAGCGATCCAGAGCCAGTGTGTAGCGATCCAGAGCCAGTGTGTAGAGATCCAGAACCAGTGTGTAGAGATCCAGAGCCAGTGTGTAGAGATCCAGAGCCAGTGCCAGTGTGTAGAGATCCAGAGCCAGTGTGTAGAGATCCAGAGCCAGTGTGTAGCGATCCAGAGCCAGTGTGTAGCGATCCAGAGCCAGTGTGTAGCGATCCAGAGCCAGTGTGTAGCGATCCAGAGCCAGTGTGTAGCGATCCAGAGCCAGTGTGTAGAGATCCAGAACCAGTGTGTAGAGATCCAGAGCCAGTGTGTAGAGATCCAGAGCCAGTGCCAGTGTGTAGAGATCCAGAGCCAGTGTGTAGCGATCCAGAGCCAGTGCCAGTGTGTAGCGATCCAGAGCCAGTGTGTAGCGATCCAGAGCCAGTGTGTAGCGATCCAGAGCCAGTGTGTAGCGATCCAGAGCCAGTGTGTAGCGATCCAGAGCCAGTGTGTAGAGATCCAGAGCCAGTGTGTAGAGATCCAGAGCCAGTGTGTAGCGATCCAGAGCCAGTGTGTAGCGATCCAGAGCCAGTGTGTAGCGATCCAGAGCCAGTGTGTAGCGATCCAGAGCCAGTGTGTAGAGATCCAGAGCCAGTGTGTAGAGATCCAGAGCCAGTGTGTAGCGATCCAGAGCCAGTGTGTAGCGATCCAGAGCCAGTGTGTAGAGATCCAGAGCCAGTGTGTAGAGATCCAGAGCCAGTGTGTAGAGATCCAGAGCCAGTGTGTAGCGATCCAGAGCCAGTGTGTAGAGATCCAGAGCCAGTGTGTAGAGATCCAGAGCCAGTGTGTAGAGATCCAGAGCCAGTGTGTAGAGTACGGTAGAGGTAGAGCACAGTAGAGCACAGTCGAAATAGCGTACAGTAGAGGTAGAGTATGGTAGAAGTAGTGTACAGTACAGTACAGTAGAGTACAGTAGAGATACAGTAGAGTAGAGTGCAGTAGCGGTAGAGTACAGCAGAGTGCAGTAGTGTACAGTACAGTAGAGTACAGTAGTGTAGAGTAGAGGAGAGTACAGTAGTGTAGAGTAGAGGAGAGTACAGTAGTGTAGAGTAGAGGAGAGTACAGTAGTGTAGAGTAGAGGAGAGTACAGTAGTGTAGAGTAGAGGAGTACAGTAGAGGAGAGTACAGTAGAGTACAGTAGTGTAGAGTAGAGGGGAGTACAGTAGAGGAGAGCACAGTAGAGGTACAGTACAGTAGAGTACAGTAGAGTACAGTAGTGTAGAGTACAGTAGAGTACAGTAGAGGAGAGTACAGTAGTGTAGAGTAGAGGAGAGTACAGTTGTGTACAGTAGTGTACAGTAGAGTAACAGTAGAGGAGAGTACAGTAGAGTAGAGTACAGTAGAGCACAGTAGAGGAGAGGTAGAGTACAGTAGAGGTACAGTAGTGTACAGTACAGTAGAGGAGAGTACAGTAGAGTACAGTAGAGGAGAGTACAGTAGAGGTACAGTAGTGTACAGTACAGTAGTGTAGAGTAGTGTAGAGTACAGTAGAGTACAGTAGTGTAGAGTAGAGGAGAGTACAGTAGAGTACAGTAGAGGAGAGCACAGTAGAGGTACAGTACAGTAGAGTACAGTAGTGTAGAGTACAGTAGAGTACAGTAGAGGAGAGTACAGTAGTGTAGAGTAGAGGAGAGTACAGTAGTGTACAGTAGTGTACAGTAGTGTACAGTAGTGTACAGTAGAGTAACAGTAGAGTAACAGTAGAGTAACAGTAGAGTAACAGTAGAGGAGAGTAGAGTAGAGTACAGTAGAGCACAGTAGAGGAGAGGTAGAGTACAGTAGAGGTAGAGTACAGTAGAGGTAGAGTACAGTAGAGGTAGAGCACAGTAGAGGTAGAGTACAGTAGTGTAGTGTACAGTAGTGTACAGTAGTGTACAGTAGAGTAACAGTAGAGTAACAGTAGAGGTAGAGTACAGTAGAGGAGAGTAGAGTACAGTAGAGCACAGTAGAGGAGAGGTAGAGTACAGTAGAGGTACAGTAGAGGTAGAGTACAGTAGAGGTAGAGTACAGTAGAGGTAGAGTACAGTAGAGGTAGAGTACAGTACAGTAGAGTAGTGTAGAGTAGTGTAGAGTAGAGTAGTGTAGAGTAGTGTAGAGTAGAGTACAGTAGTGTAGAGTAGAGGAGAGTACAGTAGAGGAGAGTACAGTAGTGTACAGTAGAGGAGAGGTACAGTACAGTAGAGGTAGAGTACAGTAGAGGTAGAGTACAGTAGAGGAGAGGTACAGTACAGTAGAGGTAGAGTACAGTAGAGGTAGAGTACAGTAGAGGAGAGGAGAGTACAGTAGAGGAGAGTACAGTAGAGTACAGCAGAGGTAGAGGAGAGTAGAGGAGAGTACAGTAGAGGTACAGTAGTGTACAGTACAGTAGAGGAGAGGGGAGTACAGTAGAGGGGAGTACAGTAGTGTACAGTAGAGGTGGGTACAGTAGAGTAGCGGCAGAGTACAGTAGAGGTACAGTAAAGGTACAGTAGAGTAGAGGTAGAGTACAGTTGTGTACATTACATATTTTGTTGTAAATTTTAAAAGTTATGCGTTACTTCACTGGTCAGTTGTAATGAGTTCCCCCCGACACTGGGTAACCGGCTGCCTCTCGTCTCTGTGCTCGTGGTCCGCAGGCGAGCTGGACGAACGCGAGTAAGAAGCAGCGTGAGAAGCTCCTGGAGTTGATCCGCCGGCTGGCGGAGGATGATAAGGATGGAGTGATGGCTCATAAAGTGCTCAACCTGCTGTGGAACCTGGCTCACAGTGACGACGTGCCGGTGGACATCATGGACCAGGCCCTGAGTGCACACATCAAGATCCTGGACTACAGCTGCTCTCAGGTCAGAGTTCAGCGCAACATCAATCCCAGCATGCACCGCTCTCTCTCACCGTTAGGTTTCTTTCTGCTGAGTAAAATCTCAGAGTAAAACTGGGAGCTGTGAAGAATATGAGACACCGGTGTTTTGCCAGATGAGAAGTTTATGTATCATATTCTTAATCTTTTAATTCCTTTTTAATAACTCTTTTAATTTTCCTGGCACTTTGAATTGCCGTAGTGTATGAAATGTGCTGTATAAATGAACTTGCCTTGCTGTGGTACAGGACCGTGACACGCAGAAGATGCAGTGGATCGACCGCTTCATCGAGGAGCTTCGCACGAACGATAAGTGGGTGATTCCAGCGCTGAAGCAGATCAGGGAAATCTGCAGCTTGTTTGGAGAAGCTCCTCAGAACCTCAGGTGAGTTATTGAGCAGGTGTCCGAATCACACACACTCCGTGTGTCCCATCTGTGTGTGTGCGCAGGGTTCGTACACGGTGCTTGAAGAGCTTGAATTTTACTTTTTGAAATTTAAGTTCTGGAAAACAGCCATATTTATGAAAAGGTACTTGAAAAGTGCTTGAATTATTGAAAGACAATATTTGTGAAATTAGTGTTTAATTTTTATCTCTTAATTTTAAATCTTTTCACACAAAATGAACGCTGCGACTCGTCTGTTATTGATATAGAGGCATTTCGCCTGGCTAAGAGTGTAATATTGCTTATAAATATCCAAGTATATGATATACAGCTTTTATTCTTCAAGTCAATCATAATTTCATGAAAAAAAATCAGTTTGAATAAGGAAAGCGATATCTTTGTCATAGTATCCTTTCAGTGGTTAAAGTTACACAGTCATTGCTTGTGCTGCACTTTATTTTTACCATTTTGTTTTATTGTTTTGTTTTTGTTTATCTATTTACATTTTTTTGAATTTGAAAAATAATAAAGATATTGTTTGATAAGTGAGATCTCTGATTGTAGTCCTTGAAAACCAAAAAAGTAGTGCTTGAAAAGTCCTTAAGCCCTGGAATTTCATTTTACAGTATGTATGAACCCTGTTTGTGTGCGTGTGCGTGTGTGTGTGTGTGTGTGTGTGTGTGTGTGATTGTCGTTTGTCTCTGGAGCAGTCAGACGCAGAGGAGTCCACATGTCTTCTACCGTCACGATCTGATCAACCAGCTTCAGCACAATCACGCGCTCGTCACGCTGGTGGCCGAGAACCTGTCGGCGTACATGGAGAACATGAGGCAGTTCTCCAAAGGTCAGTGTCATCTATCCGCATCACGGCTCAGATTCTGAATTTGACATGCTACGTTTATCTCTGTAAAGCTGCTTTGAAACGATCTGTGTTGTTAAAAGCTCTTTATAAATAAAGCTGACTTGACTTGATGTAAACATTCCTATTGTAATGTTTTGTCTTAGAGTATCCAGGATTCGATCCTCAGACGGTTCGAGTGGGCAGCCGGTACAGCCACGTACAAGAAGTGCAAGAGAGACTCAATTTCCTGCGGTCAGTGATGCTCGTCTCATACTAGAGTTGTCAAAAGTACCCAATCACAGACGTATCTGATGAGCGCGTGAGCACAACGGCCAATCAGAGGCGTTTATGATCCCGCTCAACAGCGCTCAAAGCGGCACATTTTTTAAATTTCAGTTCCGACGTGGTACCGAAGTTGGTACTTTTGACAACACGATCTCATACACACACACACACACTCACAGGAAGATGTTGGACTGCAGAATCGCCCTGAGGAGTGTGTTTGCTATCCTCACAGCTAACGGTTGTCATGTGTGTCCAGGTTTCTGCTGAAGGACGGGCAGCTGTGGCTCTGTGCTCCTCAGGCCAAGCAGATCTGGAAGTGTCTGGCGGAGAACGCCGTGTTCCTGTGCGACCGCGAGGCCTGCTTTAAGTGGTACTCCAAACTCATGGGTGACGAGCCGGATCTGGACCCCGACATCAACAAGGACTTCTTCGAGAACAACGTTCTGCAACTGGACCCCACGCTGCTGACGGAGAACGGCATGAAGTGCTTCGAGCGCTTCTTCAAAGCCGTGAACTGCAGAGAGGGGAAGCTGGTGGCCAAACGCAGGGCCTACATGATGGACGACCTCGAGCTGATCGGGCTCGACTACCTGTGGAGGGTAACGACCTGAACCAGTCACTGCACTAGCATTAAACCCATCAGTGTGACGTCACTGCACTAGCATTAAACCAGTCGAGACTCATGCGTCTGTCACTCTGTCACCTTTACATTACATAGGGCTGGGAATATATTAAGCAACGATATGATAGTATCGTGATTTTAAAGGGATAGTTCACCCAAAAATGAAAATTAGCCCATGATTTACTCACCCTGAAGTCATCCTAGGTGTTTATGACATTCTTCTTTCAGACGAACACAATCAGAGTAATACTAAAAAATGTCCTGGCTCTTCCAAGCTTTATAATGGCAGTGAATGGCCGTATGTCTTTGGAAGTCGATAAAGTTGTAACAGAAACCCTTACTGCGCTCCGGCTGCTCATCCACACAACGTTAGCATCTCCGCGTAAACTTCAAAACAGTGTTAAAACTTCAAAATCTGTGAAAACGCTGACATACACCTTTGCCGTTCATTGATTTCATCAGTGATACTGAATGAAACTGGAGATTCTCTGCTGTTTTCTTTCCACAGGTTGTGATTCAAGGCAGTGATGACATCGCCACTCGGGCCATAGACCTGCTGAAAGAGATATACACCAACCTCGGACCAAAACTACAAGTGAATCAGGTGACCCTTCCTTCCTCGCCGGCCGTCACCCATCGGCTCACCTGAGCTCTACGTGACCCGCTGCTGTGTGTGTTCACAGGTGGAGATCCATGAGGACTTCATCCAGTCGTGCTTCGACCGGCTCAAGGCCTCGTACGACACGCTGTGTGTTCTGGACGGAGACAAGGACAGCATCAACTGTGCCAGACAGGAGGCCATACGCATGGTGCGGGTCCTCACGGTGCTCAAAGAGTACATCAACGAGTGTGACAGCGACTACCATGAGGAGAGGACCATCCTGCCCATGTCCAGGTGCTGACAAACACACACACACACACACACACACACACACACACACACACACACACACACACACACACGTGTATATGAGCCCTTCCTGTAGTTCAAGGTCATGGGGTCGATTCCCATGGCACCACAATCCCATAACTTCCCCTCCCTCTATCAGCGAATCGCTTCACTTCTCTGATGATGAGGGCGGGGCAACCTGTCACTCCACCAATAGCAAACCACAACTATCCAATCAATTCCCCACAGACAAAATGAAGCCCCGCCCACATCTGTTCTTGTTCCAGAAGCGTTTTACTCTGATATATACGGCACTATATGGAAGAAAAGACGAGTGCAACTTTCATCCTTCCCTCGCACTTTGTAACACATTTTTCCCCCGCGGGTCAAAGTGACCCGAAGCCCTAAAATAATATTTATTTTTTTATTTTTGTCCAGAAACCTTATTTTATTTCATTTTGATAATATAAATTTTTTTTATGCATTTTTTTTGGGCGATTTTTTTTTAATGTATTTTATTTACCTTTAAATTAATAGATTTGATCAATAAAAAATAAATAAATGGTCATTTAAGCACATTCCTCACATTCTTTCAAAATAACTCAATTTTATGCATAACCCTTTTAATTCAGCTCAAAATATCTTACATTGGGTATCTTTGGCGACTTCTTGTGTAAAAAAAAAAATATATATATATAAATATAAAACATGATATTTCATGACTCTAGATGGGCTTATAGCTCTATATGGAGTAAATGAGCTGTTCCTCTGGGTCCTAAAGCCAGTTCTTCAGTGTGCATTCAGAGACACATGTAGACATTCTAAAATCATTTTTTGGTAAAGTTTTAGTATTTTTAGTTTGAATTTTGTGTATTTTTAGGTTTGTCTGTGTGTACTGAAGCATTCCTAGCACTCCATTCATTCCTTAGGGGGTCAAATTGACCTGTGAGGGAAAGATTTATTACTTTTTTAGATTTCAACCACAAAACTGCTTGAATCCATTACATTTTTTTTGTGTGTGTATTCGTGGTTCAAGTGCGACAAAAGTCCCTCTGATGAACACTCAATAAAAATTTTAAAAGAGTTTCAGTTCAAAATGACCCGAAGGAAGGTCGTGATGAAACAGAAGTAGCATCAGATCTTTTGCTCTGTAGTGTAAGTGATTATAGAAAAAGAAAAAATGTTGGGCGGGACTTGGTTGTGTGCATCAGTTGTTGATTGGATGTTGAGATGTAGGCGTGGCACTCAGAAGTGTATGCAGATGAGCGTGAGCTTGTAGGGGCGGAGCTTAATTGCACTAAACGATTGGAGAATCCTGAATACGTCACCAGAAGATCCAGTTACGACAGTCTGATTAAACATTACAAGGTCAAAACTTTTTTTAAAAAGGAAACATGCACGGATTCATTGTTTTCATGGATTTGCACGGAAACATGCACGTGCATTAATAAAATAAAATAAAGTGAATTATCAGTTCATGAAAGGCTCTGTCGAATGAACACGTGTAGCCAAACGAGGATGAAGAGGTTTGACATACTCTTTTATTTTGTCCTGTGTTCCAGGGCCTTCCGTGGGAAACACATCAGCCTGGTGGTGCGGTTTCCCAATCAGGGGCGTCAGGTGGACGACCTGGACATCTGGTCTCACACCAACGACACCATCGGCTCCGTGCGCCGCTGCGTTCTCTCCCGCATCAAAGCCAACAGCACACACACCAAAGTGGAGCTGTTCATTGGAGGAGAGATCGTGGACCCTGCTGACGACCGCCGGCTGATTGGACAGCTGAACCTCAAAGATAAAACTGTGAGCTTTACACACTCATTTAAAGAGTTAGTTCCCCCAAAAATGAAAATTAGCCCATGATTTACTCGCCCTCAAGTCATCCTCGGTGTATATGACATTATTCTTTCAGACGAATACAATCAGAGTCATATAAAAAAATGTCCTGGCTCTTCCAAGCTTTATAATGGCAGTGAATGGCCGTTTGTGTTTTGAAGTTCATAAAGTGCATTATTCCATCATAAAAGTGCATCTGTCCATCATAAAAGTGCATCTGTCCATCATAAAAGTGCATCTGTCCATCATAAAGTGCATCTGTCCATCATAAAAGTGCATCTGTCCATCATAAAAGTGCATCTATCCATTATAAAAGTGCATCTATCATTATAAAAGTGCATCTATCCATTATAAAAGTGCATCTATCCATGATAAAAGTGCATCTGTCCATCATAAAGTGCATCTGTCCATCATAAAAGTGCATCTGTCCATCATAAAAGTGCATCTATCCATTATAAAAGTGCATCTATCCATGATAAAAGTGCATCTATCCATGATAAAAGTACATCTGTCCATCATAAAAGTGCATCTGTCCATCATAAAGTGCATCTGTCCATCATAAAAGTGCATCTGTCCATCATAAAAGTGCATCTATCCATTATAAAAGTGCATCTGTCCATCATAACAGTGCATCTGTCCATCATAAAAGTGCATCTGTCCATCATAAAGTGCGTCTGTCCATCATAAAAGTGCATCTGTCCATCATAATGGACTTCAATTATGAACTTCAAAACACAAATGGCCATTCACTGCCATTATAAAGCTTGGAAGAGCCAGGACATTTTTTAATAAAACTCTGATTGTGTTCGCCTGAGAGTAGAATGTCATAAACACCTAGGATGACGTGAGGGCGAGTAAACCATGGGCTAATTTTCAGTTTTGGGGGAACTATCCCTTTAACATGTTTCTGCTTTGATGTTTGAGGGGACGCTTCTGCGTGTTCTGCTGTAACACTCGCCTCTTCCTGTAGCTCATCACGGCGAAGCTCACGCAGGTCAGCGCCAACATGCCCTCGAGCCCCGACAGCTCGTCCGACTCGTCCACCGGCTCGCCCGGGACCCACGCCAACCACTACAGCGACGGGCCGAACCCCGAGGTGGAGGGCTGCTTACCAGGAGTGGTGAGACCCGTGTTTGTGCATCATGTGACCACCTCAGGCCTGAACATCTGCGCCAGACACATCTGCTTTTGTCTGACATTAGAGATTAGTTCATCTTTATAATACTGGATATTTTATTATATGTGCACATTTCCTGTTTTAACATTTAGGTTACCTCACATAAAACCTATAAATCTTTGAAGTGCCCCTAAAATGTAATAAATCTATTTGAGAATGTAAAAGGTCTGTAAAGTGCAGATGAATTAAGTTTTTGTTTCCTAAAACAAAGTGATTCTGAGCTGAAACGAGTCGTCAGTAATTCAGTCTCTGCTGATCCTGCGTAGGTTTGTAACTCATTAGCATAATGCCAGCCTGTGGTGTTGATTGGCTGAGCAGCGTCTCTTAGCTCCGCCCTCAAACACTGTAGTGTATCTGAGACTGGAGAGTTCGGTTCGTGTTGTTCATGTGGAGAAGAAGCTGTTTTCTGAGATTGATACGGTGAAACCCACGCCATCCTCACTGTTCGCATCACTGAGATCAAGAGCTGAGATTCAGATATGATAATGAGCGTTTGCTTTCTGACCAATCACAGCAGAGCAGCTCTCAGAGAGGCGGGGTTTTCTGCATGTCTCATCCGAAGCGCAGAGTAATCGGTCCTCAGTGCTGTTGACACGCGTGTTTCTCCTCTCCTCAGATCATGTCTCTGCATCTGCGCTACATCTCCTTCCTGTGGCAGATCGCGGATCTGGGCTGCACCTTAAACATGCCGTTACTGCGCGACGGAGCTCGAGTGCTCATGAAGCTCATGCCTCCAGGTACCAGCCGAGCCCGAGCCGTGCCGTGTGACGCTGGAAGCGCTGCTGAAACCTGTGTCTTGTGTTCACAGATACCACTACAGTGGAGAACCTCCGGGCGACGTGTCTGGATCACGCTAAGCTGGGAGAGAACAGTCTGAGCCCCACTCTGGACTCGCGCTTCTTCGGCCCTTCCGCTTCACAAGTGCTCTACCTCACTGAGGTATCTTCATAGTTTGTCACGCTTAGGGATGCACCGATATGAACATTTTGGCCGATACGATAATTCTCTACATTTGAAAGCCGATAACCGATATATTGGCCGATAAATCTAAATTCAAATTTTGATATACTTTGATAGCCTGTATACATAAACAAAAGGCTCACCATTAAAACTTCAACATTAATCAAACATATACAATACAGTAGCCTAGTTTAAACCAGTGTAAGATTCCTTAACCTTTAAAATTAATTTTACACTCCTATGGCCAACGTTCTTTATTAAAAAATGGTAACACTTTATAAGGTTTCGTGCCATGGATAAATAAGATGGAAATTGATTGATAAGCAACTCCAGTACGGTGTGTGCAGCTGCATGTGTGTTGGCGGATTAGAGGTCATATAAATATAGCAGTTGCATGCTTTTTAGGTCATTTATGAATGTAAATGTAACATTGAATGAAACATTGCAAAAATAGGCTGTTACATGAGCCGAAGCTCTTTTCAATAAAATCCATGCAAAAGTTAATATCAGATCATTTTAGAAAACAGCAAAGGATGTACCGAATATTCTTCAGTTTTATGCAAAACAGAAATACGGCAAATAGAATATCAGATCTCTGTCATGTGGCCAAAAATAATTGAAAAAAAAAGAAGCTTTTTTGCATAGTTGTGTTTGACACATACGGGAGACTCCTGGGAGACAATAAACAGTCCCTTGATCGCTCTCTATCTCTCTCTCTATCTCTCTCTATCTCTCTCTCTCGCTCTCTCTCTCTCTCTCTCTCTCTCTCTCTCTCTCGCTCTCTTGCTCTCTCTCCCCTCTCTCTCTCTCTCTCTCTCTCTCTCTCTCTCTCTCGCTTTCTCGCTCTCTCTCTATCTCTCTCCTCTCTCTCTCTCTCTCTCTCTCTCTCTCTCTCTCTCTCGCTCTCTTGCTCTCTCTCCCCTCTCTCTCTCTCTCTCTCTCTCTCTCTCGCTTTCTCGCTCTCTCTCTATCTCTCTCCTCTCTCTCTCTCTCTCTCTCTCTCTCTCTCTCTCTCTCTCTCTCTCTCTCTCGCTCTCTTGCTCTCTCTCCCCTCTCTCTCTCTCTCTCTCTCTCTCTCTCTCTCTCTCTCTCTCTCTCTCTCTCTCTCTCTCTCTCTCGCTCTCTTGCTCTCTCTCCCCTCTCTCTCTCTCTCTCTCTCTCTCTCTCTCTCTCTCTCTCTCTCTCTCTCTCTCTCGTAGGTGGTGTATGCGCTGCTGATGCCCGCCAGTGGCACGCTGGGAGACGACGCCTGTGACTTCCAGTACAACTTCCTGAAGAGTGGTGGTCTTCCTCTCGTACTGGGAATGCTCACGAGGAACAACTTCCTTCCCAGTGCGGACATGGAGACGAGGCGCGGCTCTTACCTGAACGCCCTCAAGATCAGCAAACTCATGCTCACCGCCATCGGGTTCGGGCACGTGAAGGCAGTGGCAGAGGCGTGCCAGCCTGTGGTGGAGGGCACCAACCCCGCCTCTCCGGTGCGACTTACCCCGACACAACTTACCCCCACACAACCTCACCCGCTGACTTACCCGACACAACTTACCCCCTCACAACCTCACCAACTGACTTACCCCCACACAACTTACCCTGACACAACTTACCCCCACACAACCTCACCCACTGACTTACCCGACACAACTTACCCCCACACAACCTCACCTACTGACTTACTCGACACAACTTACCCCCACACAACTTACCCCCACACAACTTACCCCGACACAACTTACCCCCACACAACCTCACCCACTGACTTACCCGACACAACTTACCCCCACACAACCTCACCCACTGACTTACCCGACACATCTTACCCCCACACAACCTCACCCACTGACTTACCCCCACACAACCTCACCCACTGACTTACCCGACACATCTTACCCCCACACAACCTCACACAACCTTTTCTTCTGTGAAAAAATGTCATTGATGAAAATAATGACTAAAATGATTCGTCAAGGAAATTAACCGTGCCTCACCGGCTGACGTATTTCCTCTAATGCTGATGTGACTTCCTGTTTGTCTTCCAGATAAACCAGGCGACTCACGATCAGGCTCTGGTTCTGCAGAACGCGCTCCAGAACATTCCCAATCCCGGCTCCGAGTGCATGCTGCGCAACGTGGCCATCCGATTGGCCCAGCAGATCTCTGACGAGGTCCTGATCTTCACCGCTGTAAATGAGGATGAGATCTTGTAAACGCGTGTCACACTGACCTTTGTTGTTTTCCCACATCGTACAGAACTTCTTCCAGGCCTCGAAGTACATCCCGGATATCTGTGTGATCCGCGCCGTGCAGAAGATCGTCTGGGCTTCGGGATGTGGGATGGTGCATCTGGTCTTCAGCTCGAATGAAGAGATTAGCCAGATCTACGAAAAGGCACGATTCACGGCTCAATACCAGTGTCCTCAGTTAAAGGTGCACTGTGTGATGTTTAGCGGCATCTAGTGGTGAGGGTGTGAATCGCACCCAACAGAAGTTACGGTGGCCGACAGGAAGTGATGTCATCGTCGTCTGAGACAGCAGAGAGTAGCCAGTTAAACAATGAGATTTCTTTACAAAGATAAATGAAGAAATTAGGTTTACTTAATTATTCAGTAAAACGATGTTATTGTGAATATTATTGTGACTTGTTCATTGTGTCAGTGTTTTATCCGCTGACTTTAGCTCGCTTCTTTACACGAAGAAGAACATAGTGACGAAACGCATTTGTCCGCTCAGGGCCGCCGTAGAAACATGTGGATGTAAGCGGACCCGTGGTGTGTGTAGAGAGAAACGCCTCATTCTAAGCTAATAAACACACACGGTTCGTTAAGTAAGCTCTTTATACACCACTGTAAACACAGCTATGTTTATGATATTGCTTTTCTGTCAACAGATCCTCCTGAATATTACACACCGCACTTTTAAACGTACATGTGTTGTTCTTTAGACGAATGCGGGGAACGAGCCTGACGCCGAAGACGAGCAGGTTTGCTGTGAGGCGCTGGAGGTCATGACCTTGTGTTTCGCTCTGCTCCCGACGGCCCTCGACACGCTCAGCAAAGAGAAGGCGTGGCAGACCTTCATCATCGACCTGCTGCTCCACTGCCAGAGCAGGTGTGTGTTGGTTATTTCATATTTGTATTTTTAGGGGATTTTATGGTTCTAAATTATATTTACGCTGTATTTACAATCCATTTATTCACTTTGAGCATAGACCGGAAAAATTAAATGTCCAACTTAAACTGAATCTCGAACGCTTTAGAGCGACAGACTGAAGTTTGATCTCTTCTCAAAGACGACGCTCGGCAGATTATAGCGAAATGTTTTAAAAAGTGAACTTTAAAAAAGTTACAGAATTTTACGTTTATTGTTATGACAAATTTGCAAAAGTACTATTTTAAATTTTATATGAAATATATATTTTCAAAAACATGTTTTACTCTAAAACTGTGAGAAAATCAAAGCCATAAATCTAAACTAGTTGTGTTCCAAACATGAGGCTGATGTGAGGAGATGTTCGGCTGCAGTACCAAACGCTTCCACTAGAGGAAACGCCAATGCGCTCGTGTCTGACCGTGAGGAGCTCAAGTGTTTCAGGACCATTTAATCTGTTCGAAGTATTTATTTATTTATCTTTCAACACAGCAAGTGCCAAAACCTTTACCAAGTTTCGTACCATTCCGATGAAGACGAATGTAAAAATGTTCAGTCTAAGAGCACTAGAGGGTTAAGGCTGATTAGCGTGACCTTTAACATGAGGCCAGAAACTGCGTCGTGTGAGACTGAGTTGCTAAAGAAGCGTTGTGTTTTCCTCAGAGCGGTGCGTCAGATGGCACAGGAGCAGTTCTTCCTCATGGCCACCAGGTGTTGTATGGGCCACCGACCGCTGCTGTTCTTCATCACCCTCCTCTTCACTGTCCTGGGAGTGAGTACAGCCGTCACGCAGAAGGGTTGACCCATGATGCAACATGTTTAGATGCCGTTATTAATTGCTTGCTGCTGTTTCAGAGTACGGCTAAAGAAAGAGCGAAGCACGCTGGCGATTACTTCACGCTCTTACGCCACTTGCTCAACTACGCGTACAACAGCAACATAAACCTGCCGAACGCCGAGGTGCTGCTCAACAACGAGATCGAGTGGCTCAAGAGAATACGAGTGAGTTCACATTCACAGCTCCTCGAGCCGGAGCACGAGAGCGATGGTTAACTCTTGGGTCTTCATGTGCGTTCAGGACGAGGTGAAGAAGACGAGCGAGACGGGTGTGGAGGAGACCATTCTCGAGGGGCATCTGGGCATCACTAAAGAACTGCTGGCCTTTCAGACGCCCGAGAAGAAGTTCTACATCGGCTGTGAGAAAGATGGTGCTAATCTAATAAAGGTGAATGTCCTATTCATCTAATATTCTACAATATTATTGATCTCCTGCATTGACACCATTATATATGAACTGAACTGAGCTGGACGATGACATCACGGTTTTATATATATATATGAACTAAACTGCTTTGAAACAGTCAGTGTTGTAAAGCGCTGTGTAAATAAAGCTGACTCGACTATAACTATAAAAGGGGGATGACTTAATTTGTCCCTGGCTTCCTCTCTGGTGTGTGTTCCTCACAGGAGCTGATTGATGACTTCATCTTCCCGGCGTCTAACGTGTACCTGCAGTACGTGAAGAGCGGCGAGTTCCCGGCGGAGCAAGCTATCCCAGTGTGCACCAGTCCGGCCTCCATCAGCGCCGGCTTCGAGCTGCTCGTGGCGCTGGCTGTCGGCTGCGTGCGAAACCTCAAGCAGATCGTCGACACGCTCACGGACATGTACTATCTAGGCACGTGCACTTATTTACACTTCATTTAGCAGACGCCTCAAGCGACTTACACATGAGGACTAAAGCAAGCGAGTCATCATGAAGAGGCAAAAACAACACAAGAAGTGATCAAAATACAAATTCAGGCATTGCTTAGAGTAGCATAAGCCAGACAAGGGAGGGTTAAAAGAAAAGGAAATATATATTTTGTTTTTATGAGGTTATGTGCTCACGGAAGAGGTGAGTTTTCATCCGTCTGCTGAATGTTGTCAGGGATTCTGCATTCGAAAAGATGTAAAGCCTCTGTGAACTGAAGCATGTGTTCTGCTGCTGCCTCCGGAACGAGGCTCGTGTGTGTAACGCGTGTGTGTCGTCTCAGGTTGCGAGGCTCTGACGGAGTGGGAGTATCTTCCTCCGGTGGGGCCGAGGCCGAACAAAGGCTTCGTGGGTCTGAAGAACGCGGGAGCCACATGCTACATGAACTCGGTGATCCAGCAGCTCTACATGATCCCGCATATCCGGAACGGGCTCCTGGCCATCGAGGGCACCGGCAGCGACATCGACGACGACACGTCCGGGGACGAGAAGCAGGACAACGAGGTACAAACTGCACATGTGTCACTCGACCCCCCCGAAAACCCTTAGGCCTCGCTCAGACTGTCAGTCCAAATCCCATTGGAGTCCGATCAGAGATAGTGTGAACGGTTAAAAATCACATGATATCCGATCTGAACAAATCCGTTTCAAGCTACATTCATATGTGACCCTGGACCACACAACCAGTCACATGAAATTGAAATTAGACATAATCTAAAAGTTGAATAAATAAGCTTTCTATTGATGTGTGGTTTGTTCGGATAGGACAATATTTGGCTGAGATGCAACTATTGTAAATCTGGAATCTGAGGGTGCAAAAAAATCTAAACATTGAGAGAATCTCCTTTAAAGTTGTGCATTCATGTCCGTGATTGTGCTGCATTCACTCATAAAAATAAATGTTTTATATATTTACGGTAGGAAATTTACTAAATATCTTCATGGAACATGATCTTAATATCCTAATGATTTTTGGCATAAAAGAAAAATCGATCATTTTGACCCATAAAGTGAATTGTTGGCTGTTGCCACAGATAAACCCGTGCGACTCGTGACTGGGTTTGTGGTGTGAGCGCGTTAAGGGTTTCCTGTGAGAACGGTGTGTGTTAGCGGCCCTTAGGTTAATAACTAATGATCTTTGCCACGGAAGTGAATCAATCAAAACTAACTTTAGCCTGGTTTGAAATCCTATTTAAATGGGATGGCCATAGAAACCAGTGCAGATATTCCGGAAAGCGAAGGAACGTGAACGTGTGCATGAACACACAAGTCAGATTTGAACCGTTGCGATACACAGTGTGGACATCAGTAACTTTAGATCAGATTCCAGTCGGATTGAGAAGCGTCCGGATTAGGAGTGGCAGTGTGAGCGAGCTCCAGTGCAGAGATGAAGCCGGTCTGGATGTTGTGCTGCAGAGTAATGTGGACCCCAGGGATGATGTGTTCAGTTATCATCAGCAGTGTGATGACAAGCCCTCTCTCAATAAGGCGGAGGACCGTAAGGAGTACAACATCGGAGTGCTCCGGCATCTGCAGGTGATCTTCGGGCACCTGGCGGCGTCCCGGCTGCAGTACTACGTCCCCCGAGGCTTCTGGAAGCAGTTCAGGTACGCACGCCTCACGAGTCCGGAGCGCATCGCGTTCTACACCTTATTATAACGTTAGCTGCATTTACACAGACCCTGATGATCCAGTCACATGGAGAGTTTGGCGTAATGACATGTGCAGGGTTCCCACAAGTGCTTAAAGTGCTTGAATTTGACTTTCTGAAATGTAAGTCCTGGAAAACAGCCACATCTATGAAAAGGTGCTTGAATTATTGAAAGACAAGATATGTCAAATTATTACAATCTTTTCACACGAAATGAACGCTGTAGTCTGTTTGATATAGATATAGAGCCATTTTGGTTAATATTGCTCATATAAATGCCCAAGTAAAGGATACAGCTTCATTCTAAAGGTCCATCATATACTCATGAAACAAAACCAGTTTGAATAAGCGAAATCTTTGTCTCAGTCTCCTTTCAGTGGTTACAGTTACAGTCGTCGCATACTTTGCTTGAGCTGCACTTTATTTGTACCATTTTGTTTTATTAGTTTATTTTCCTTTATTTAAATTTTTTTGAATTTGAAAGATGATAAAGATGTTGATAAGTGAGATCTGATTGTAGTCCTGTGTCCGCACGAACCCCGCGTGTGACGAGCAGCAGCTGTTGAAGGAGAGACTTCATCCTCATCCCCAGACGCTGTGTTGGGCAGCTCCACTGCTTGCTGGAGATAATAACTGCAGATCAATATTAAATCTGCTTTTAAACGAAGGAAAGCAGCGCTGGTCGGGGATGGTCCGCATGCCGGCAAACACAGGACAGATGCTTGTTTGCGCAGTGAGCGCAGCTTGCGACATAAATGCGCACATCACCCCGATCACTTTATTTAGCGTTCATTCATGTAAACTCACGTAAAAAGAATAACTTTATTCTGATGGTGTGTGTGAACATCGGCCACAGCAGAACCAGATTTAGCGTGTTATATAAAGTTAAAGTTAGTACTTTCTCATTTCCCGGATTAATAT
>NC_137131.1:282500-290000 GCF_949319135.1 Squalius cephalus | reverse complement strand
GACGAGGTTCCGCTGGAGAGCCAGGTTATCCCGGAGAGCCCCCCGGCGGATCCCGGCGCTAGCTCGCGCTACAGACTCGTGGGCGTGCTAGTGCACTCGGGTCAGGCTAGCGGCGGACACTACTACTCGTACATCGTGCAGCGCCACGGCAGCGACGGCGACGGGCTGAAGGACCGCTGGTATAAGTTTGATGACGGTGACGTGACGGAGTGTAAGATGGACGATGACGAGGAGATGAAGAACCAGTGCTTTGGTGGAGAGTACATGGGCGAGGTGTTCGATCACATGATGAAGCGCATGTCGTACCGGCGGCAGAAGCGCTGGTGGAACGCGTATATCCTGTTCTACGAGCGCATGGACGCCACAGGGGGCGACGGCGAGCTGTTGAAGTACATCACCGAACTCACGCTCGCGTCCCGGCCCAACCAACCCAAGATGCCCTTGGCCATCGAGGCCAGCGTCCGCAAGCAGAACGTGCAGTTCATGCACAGCCGCATGCAGTTCAGCCTCGAGTACTTCCAGTTCATGAAGAAGCTGCTGACCTGCAACAGCGTATACCTGAACCCTCCTCCAGGTGAGCACGACCCGCCTCCGGCCCGCCTCCGGCCCTGTCCACACGCACACGCAGGGTCCGCTCTCCGGCCCTGTCCACACGCACACGCAGGGTCCGCTCTCCGGTTCTGTCCACACGCACACGCAGGGTCCACTCTCCGGTTCAGTGTTGTGTAGAGACCGGAGATTTTGGCTTGTGGCGTCAGAACCGGAACCGGCTTGGCTTCTGATTGGCCAACATTGCTTTACGGTTAGGGTTATATCGCCACCTGTTGGTTTGGCATGCTTTTGACAGCGCGTTTTTGCGTTTTCATGTGTACGTGAATGTGGAGGAAAACCCGTGTGCGTGTGGACTCGGCCTCAGCCAGCGGCTCGCGTCTGAGGATCTGTAAACGTCTGATGTGTTGAGATGCTCCTCTTCTCCTCTTCCTTCCAGGTCAAGATCACCTTTTACCAGAAGCTGAAGAAATAGCGACGATAAGTATACAGCTCGCGGCCAGATTCCTGTTTAGCACCGGCTTCCACACGAAGAAGGTCGTCCGAGGCCCTGCGAGCGACTGGTGAGCGTTAGCTGAGCGTTAGCTGTGCGTTAGCTGTGCGTTAGCTGAGCGTTAGCTGAGTGTTAGCTGAGTGTTAGCTGAGTGTTAGGTGAGTGTTAGCTGAGCGTTAGCTGTGCGTTAGCTGAGGGTTAGCTGAGCGTTAGCTGTGCGTTAGCTGTGCGTTAGCTGAGCGTTAGCTGTGCGTTAGCTGAGCGTTAGCTGAGGGTTAGCTGAGGGTTAGCTGAGCGTTAGCTGAGCGTTAGCTGAGCGTTAGCTGTGCGTTAGCTGTGCGTTAGCTGAGCGTTAGCTGAGCGTTAGCTGAGGGTTAGCTGTGCGTTAGCTGAGGGTTAGCTGAGCGTTAGCTGAGCGTTAGCTGAGCGTTAGCTGTGCGTTAGCTGTGCGTTAGCTGAGCGTTAGCTGAGGGTTAGCTGAGCGTTAGCTGAGGGTTAGCTGTGCGTTAGCTGAGCGTTAGCTGAGCGTTAGCTGAGGGTTAGCTGTGCGTTAGCTGTGCGTTAGCTGTGCGTTAGCTGAGGGTTAGCTGTGCGTTAGCTGTGCGTTAGCTGAGCGTTAGCTGAGGGTTAGCTGTGCGTTAGCTGTGCGTTAGCTGAGCGTTAGCTGAGCGTTAGCTGAGGGTTAGCGGAGCGTTAGCTGAGCGTTAGCTGAGGGTTAGCTGTGCGTTAGCTGAGGGTTAGCTGAGCGTTAGCTGTTGAAACTGGACACGCCTACTATAAAGTGTTCATTTTGTCAGCTATTTTTACATTCAGTCTTAGTCCTGTGACAAATGTACTTTTTAGTTTTTATCATATTTAGTCAGCCTTGCTCTGTTTTCATTCAGACAAGGGTTAGTCGACTAAAAGCCTGGGCATAGTCATATTTTCGTCATGCTGCATAATGGTTCAATTTATAATAGGCTAACGATTATTTTGCTTAAAATTATAATCACAACAATTGTTGTCATTTGAGAAATTTATATTTGCATTTCATTAGAATTATTGCTCTTTCACATACAAGTACAAATCTAGAGAATGTCTCGTATAGTCTCGTAGAACTCGTGTGCATGGTTTATTTCGCCTAATCTGGTTTCCTGATTATTTTTCATAGGCTATTTGTCAGAAATTAATCCATTCTATAACATTATAAAAACAAGACATTTCTCTCAAAAATTAAAACGGTGAAATTTGTAACCTAATACCAAATTACATTCATGTTTTTTTATTAAAACAACATCACAAAAAAAAAACCCACTATATATTGTCACACAGAGCTGCGTATGTGCCTTTATTCATGTAGTCGAGATTCATGTTTGGAATTATTACAGAAGGTTTGATCGCAGTTTTAGTCACAGAAACCAGCGCAAGAACCTCGTTTAGTGTCGTTTCGTAATTTAACGAAATTAACACTACCACTATAAGAATAATAGTCAAGTCATGAAAGTATGGGAATTACTAAAGGCCGTTCACACTAAGTACAATAACTTTAACAAAAACATTAAAGATATAGTTCTAAAAGTTTAAATATAAAAGTCCAGCCCACAACTATTAAAAACTAAACACAAGTGAACAGTCAGTGATAAAATAAGAACAAATACACAAATTACAAGCAGAGATTAATGCTAAATAAATCTACAAAGTCTAAGTATTATTCAGGTACAGAAATTAAAAACTTGGCCTAAATGTAAAATAACACTATTTATTCACTGTAAAAAATATTTTGTTAAAGCTGTATTTTGTTGTTTTATTAACATTAATGATACAGACAACAGGAATATTAGGCTTTGTTATTTAGTCTCTGCTTGTAATTTGTGTATTTGTTCTTATTTTATCACTGTTCACTTGTCTTTAATAATGTTTGAACTTCACCAGTTAGGCTAGCAGTTTCTGATGTGGTATCGAAGAACTTAAAGTGAGCTTTAAGTAATAAATAAAAAGCAAAGTTATAATAATATTATATATAAATTATTATTTTTTTATTTTATTTGAATTTTTTTGCTAAACCTGAAAAATGATCCGATCCGTGGCTCAAAAACCGCAGCTGATCCGATCCGTGAATGTTGTGATCCGTTGCACCGCTAGTGTCCGGTGGTGCGTTCAGCGGCCGGTCCAGGTGTGGCCAGTGTCAGCTGACCCCTCTCTCTTCTGCTGCTCCTCAGGTATGACGCCCTGTGTCTGCTGTTGCGTCACAGCAAGAACGTGCGCAGCTGGTTTGCTCACAGCGTGTTGTTCTCCTTCCCCACGCGCTTCTCCGAGTTCCTGCTGGAGTGTCCCAGTGCCGAGGTCCGCGGAGCCTTCGCCAAGCTAATCGTTTTCATCGCACACTTTTCCCTGCAGGACGGCCCGTGTCCTGCTCCAGTTACCTCTCCCAGCACATCCACACAGGTGAGAGAAACCAGTGCAGGAGAGAAACCAGTGCAGGAGAGAAACCAGTGCAGGAGAGAAACCAGTGAAACCAGTACAGGAGAGAAACCAGTGAAACCAGTACAGGAGAGAAACCAGTGAAACCAGTGCAGGAGAGAAACCAGTACAGGAGAGAAACCAGTGAAACAAGAACAGGAGAGAAACCAGTGAAACAAGAACAGGAGAGAAACCAGTACCAGTACAGGAGAGAAACCAGTGAAACCAGTACAGGAGAGAAACCAGTGCAGGAGAGAAACCAGTGAAACCAGTACAGGAGAGAAACCAGTACCAGTGCAGGAGAGAAACAAGTGAAACCAGTACAGGAGAGAAACCAGTGAAACAAGAACAGGAGAGAAACCAGTACCAGTACAGGAGAGAAACAAGTGAAACCAGTACAGGAGAGAAACCAGTGAAACAAGAACAGGAGAGAAACCAGTACCAGTACAGGAGAGAAACAAGTGAAACCAGTACAGGAGAGAAACCAGTGAAACAAGAACAGGAGAGAAACCAGTACCAGTACAGGAGAGAAACCAGTGAAACCAGTACAGGAGAGAAACCAGTAAAACCAGTACAGGAGAGAAACCAGTACCAGTACAGGAGAGAAACAAGTGAAACCAGTACAGGAGAGAAACCAGTGAAACAAGAACAGGAGAGAAACCAGTACCAGTACAGGAGAGAAACCAGTGAAACCAGTACAGGAGAGAAACCAGTGCAGGAGAGAAACCAGTGAAACCAGTACAGGAGAGAAACCAGTACCAGTACAGGAGAGAAACCAGTGAAACCAGTACAGGAAAGAAACCAATGCAGGAGAGAAATCAGTGAAACCAGTACAGGAGAGAAACCAGTGAAACCAGTACAGGAGAGAGAAACCAGTTCAGGAGAGAAACCAGTACAGGAGAGAGAAACCAGTACAGGAGAGAAACCAGTGAAACCAGTACAGGAGAGAAACCAGTACCAGTACAGGATAGAAACCATTGAAACCAGTACAGGAGAGAGAAACCAGTACAGGAGAGAAACCAGTGAAACCAGTACAGGAGAGAGAAACCAGTGAAACCAGTACAGGAGAGAGACACCAGTGAAACCAGTACAGGAGAGAAACCAGTACAGGAGAGAAACCAGTACCAGTACAGGAGAGAAACCAGTGAAACCAGAACAGGAGAGAAACCAGTACCAGTACAGGATAGAAACCATTGAAACCAGTACAGGAGAGAGAAACCAGTACAGGAGAGAAACCAGTGAAACCAGTACAGGAGAGAGAAACCAGTGAAACCAGTACAGGAGAGAAACCAGTACAGGAGAGAAACCAGTGAAACCAGAACAGGAGAGAAACCAGTGTAGGAGAGAAACCAGTGAAACCAGTACAGGAGAGAAACCAGTACAGGAGAGAAACCAGTGTAGGAGGATCTCACAGATCCGTGTCCCACGTTCCTCAACCTGGTTATGCTTTTCCATGTCATGTAGACTAGAGGCTGAAAGCATGTTGGGGTCTACTCTCAGATTAATGGATTTATCAGTTTTGAAGGTTCTAGACTCCATTGTTTATACCAGTTGCCGAATAGGCCATTACAGGATGGCACACGAGTTTTTAATATTAGGAAAAGATCCACCCACATGCTCTCTTTGTCAAAATCCTGTATCCCTGTAGCCTGTATCCCTGTAGCCTGTATCCCTGTATCCCTGTATCCCTGTACCATGGAGAGCCTGTATCCCTGTAGCATGGAGAGCCTGTATCCCTGTATCCCTGTAGCATGTTTGATTAGATAGTGATGATGGGTTTAGCTGCTTTTTTATTCAGTTAACTCTTTGAAATCATTTTTTAACAATGTTAAAGGAGTCGTTCACTTCAGAATTAGAATTTCCTGATAGTTTACTCTCCTCCACGTCATCCAAGATGTTCATGTGTTTCTTTCTTCAGTGGAAAAGAAATGCAGGTTTCTGAGGAAAACATCAGGATTTCCTCCATATAGTGTCTTCAATGGGGTCCAACGGGTCGAAGGTCCAGATGTGAGTTTCAGTGCAGCTTCAAAGTCTCGACTCGATCCAGCCGAGGAATAAGAGTCTCATCTAGACACACCAGCGGACATTTTTAATAAATACACATTATATACTTTTATCCACAGATGCACTGAAACTCACATCTGCACCATTTATTTCCACTGAAGAAAGAAAGACACGAATATCTTGGATGACGTGAGGGAGAGTAAATCATCAGGGAATTTTAATTCTGAAGTGAACGACTCCTTTAAACCAAATTTAGTCTTTAGATTTTAAAAACCTTATAAGGTTTCTCAGCATGAAGAGCCACAGAAGCCGGCGTGGCGTTTAAACAGCCGTTTGTCGTTGTGAACAGGCCTGTGACCCCGTGACCCTGAGCGATCACCTGTTACGGGCGGTGCTGAACTTGCTGAGGAGAGAAGTGTCCGAACACGGGCGGCACCTTCAGCAGTACTTCAACCTCTTCGTCATGTACGCCAACCTGGGTGAGTTCTCTCGACTCCCGTGAGTCTGCAGAAGGGTAGAGGGGACATATCATGACAATCTGCTGTAATCGGGTCCCGGTGCTTCTACCGACACAGAAAACATGAACAGTGAAACCCAGTAACTGTGTTCTGGTGAGCCTTTCTCTGCAAGCGTGTCTAAAAATAAGCCGATCAGATTTCGCTCTCCTTCTGACGTATGAAGAGGATCTTATTATAATATTACCGGCCCTTAACACACGTTTACACACACCAGCCGACATTTGGTTCCACACGCGCCAACAGAGCCCAGTTCTAACGCACTGATGAAGATCCAGCAGAGCCTGAAGCTGTTCTGTGGTTGAGCACAGACGAGCACTGAACACTATTGACCAGAACATGTCACCGCTGTCTTATAAAGACCTCAGGAACTGTGGACACTTGTGGAGAAGTTCAACATGATGATGAGATGATCAGTGTAACTCCACAACAACTACAGAAATGTGTCCACTAACATTCAGAAGCTCTTCCTGAGTCTCTCCGTAAGGCTGCACTCGCTACTGGTTATACTGGGATTCTGGATGAGTGAGATTGGCCTGTTCTGTTATTGCTGGAGTTTCTGAAGCTCGAGTAAAGACTCCGCCCTCTTCTGAACGGAGGCGGAGCTAAAGCTCATCTGCATTTAAAGGGACACACACAAACGGTGTGTTTTTGCTCACACCCAAAAAGGGGCAAATTTGACAAGCAATAATAAATGATCTGGTATTTTGAGCTGAGATTTCACAGACACATTCTGGAGACGCCAGAGATTTATATTACATCTGGTGAAGAGGGGCATCATATGTCCCCTTTAAGGGTAACTGAGCGTCATAATATTACCCATCTGTCTGTTGCAGGTCTGGCAGAGAAGACGCAGCTGCTGAAGTTAAGCGTGCCGTCCACCTTCATGCTGGTGGCGCTGGACGAGGGTCCCGGTCCTCCCATCAAGTACCAGTACGCAGAGCTGGGCAAGCTCTACACGGTGGTGTCGCTGCTGCTGCGGTGCTGCGACGTGTCCTCGCGCATGCAGTCCTCCATTAACGGTGAGGGCTAGTCGTGCTGTCTTTCCTGCTTCACGTCTGGTGTTTTCGCTGCACGTGAGCTACGACTGACTGAACAGAAGCGCGTCACCACTAGGCTTTAGCGACATTATGGCAGGAACTAATTCTTATCGTGAGGAGAATTGTTACCGGTACATCGCGAATGCTAATATATGGCCCATCCCTACTGTCAGCTGATCTGAGCCACTGTTCTCCGACAGGGAACCCCCCGCTGGCCAACCCGTACGGTGACCCCGGCCTCACGCTTCCCATCATGCCCCTGCAGCCGCCCGTGGCCGAGACCCTGTTCGTGCGCACCAGCTACGTGAAGAAGATCATCGAGGACTGCAGCAACTCTGAGGAGACGGTGAAGCTGCTGCGCTTCTGCTGCTGGGAGAACCCTCAGTTCTCCTCCACGGTGCTCAGCGAGCTGCTCTGGCAGGTGTGTGTGTGTGTGTGTGTGTGTGTGTGTGAGTGTGTG